>NW_027007391.1:87500-112500 GCF_036934945.1 Oncorhynchus masou masou | reverse complement strand
AGAGGTCTGGTATTAACCCAGTAGAGGTCTGGTATTAACCCAGTAGAGGTCTGGTATTGACCCAGTAGAGGTCTGGTATTAAGCCAGTAGAGGTCTGGTATTAACCCAGTAGAGGTCTGGTATTGACCCAGTAGAGGTCTGGTATTAACCCAGTAGAGAGGTCTTGTATTAACCCAGTACAGAGGTCTGGTATTAACCAGTAGAGGTCTGGTATTAACCCAGTAGAGGTCTGGTATTAACCCAGTACAGAGGTCTGGTATTAACCCAGTAGAGGTCTGGTATTGACCCAGTAGAGGTCTTGTATTAACCCAGTAGAGGTCTGGTATTGACCCAGTCGAGGTCTTGTATTAACCCAGTAGAGGTCTGGTATTAACCCAGTAGAGGTCTGGTATTAACCCAGTAGAGGTCTGGTATTGACCCAGTAGAGGTCTGGTATTAACCCAGTAGAGGTCTGGTATTAACCCAGTAGAGGTCTGGTATTGACCCAGTAGAGGTCTGGTATTGACCCAGTAGAGGTCTGGTATTAACCCAGTAGAGGTCTGGTATTAACCCAGTAGAGGTCTGGTATTAACCCAGTACAGAGGTCTGGTATTAACCAGTAGAGGTCTGGTATTAACCCAGTAGAGGTCTGGTATTGACCCAGTAGAGGTCTGGTATTGACCCAGTAGAGGTCTGGTATTGACCCAGTAGAGGTCTGGTATTAACCCAGTAGAGGTCTGGTATTGACCCAGTAGAGGTCTGGTATTAACCAAGTAGAGGTCTGGTATTAACCCAGTACAGAGGTCTGGTATTAACCCAGTAGAGGTCTGGTATTGACCCAGTAGAGGTCTGGTATTAACCCAGTAGAGGTCTGGTATTAACCCAGTAAAGAGGTCTGGTATTAACCCAGTAGAGGTCTGGTATTAACCCAGTAGAGGTCTGGTATTGACCCAGTAGAGGTCTGGTATTGACCCAGTAGAGGTCTGGTATTGACCCAGTAGAGGTCTGGTATTAACCCAGTAGAGGTCTGGTATTAACCCAGTAAAGAGGTCTGGTATTAACCCAGTAGAGGTCTGGTATTAACCCAGTAGAGGTCTGGTATTGACCCAGTAGAGGTCTGGTATTGACCCAGTAGAGGTCTGGTATTAACCCAGTAGAGGTCTGGTATTGACCCAGTAGAGGTCTGGTATTAACCCAGTAGAGATCTGGTAGTGGTTCTTTAAAGGGACTATGGTGTCCTCTTGGTTCACCTGTTCAGGTACAGAACAGACTCTGCAGGTAAAAACCTGTTTCTCTCCCTCGGCCCTCTGGGATAGCTGACCAAACTGCTGGGGAGGTCTCGAGAGCTTTCAAACACACACACACATATATACACACACACTAAAACTCGACAGCCTCATCTGTCAACTCCGACCCTGAAAAAACTGTCCCTTCCTCCATTCCTCATCCATCTTCTCCTCCCTCCTCTCTACCGCAGCAAGACACACAAATGTCCTCTCTCCCTCTCTCTCTCTCTCTCTCTCTCTCTCTCTCTCTCTCTCTCTCTCTCTCTCTCTCTCTCTCTCTCTCTCTCTCTCTCTCTCTCTCACACTCCTCCATCTCCTCAAACATCTTCCCCTCCTCCCTCTCTCTCCTATTTTTACCTCCTGTCCTGGTGTTCTGAAGCTAAAAAAAAAAAAAAACATGGGCCTCTTAACTCTACCAGAAGAACTAGAGCATTGAGTAGCTGGGACACACACACACACACACACACACACACACACACACACACACACACACACACACACACACACACACACACACACACACACACACACACACACACACGCACACACGCTTTCCTCTATAGTGCTCCTAACCTTCCTTTATAGTACTCCTAACCTTCCTCCATAGTACTCCTAACCTTAACCCTCCTCTATAGTACTCCTAACCTTAACCCTCTATAGTACTCCTAACCTTAACCCTTCTCTATAGTACTCCTAACCTTCCTCCATAGTACTCCTAACCTTAACCCCCCTCTATAGTACTCCTAACCTTCCTCCATAGTACTCCTAACCTTAACCCTCCTCTATAGTACTCCTAACCTCAACCCTTCTCTATAGTACTCCTAACCTTAACCCTTCCTCTATAGTACTCCTAACCTTAACCCTTCCTCTATAGTACTCCTAACCTTAACCCTTCCTCTATAGTACTCCTAACCTTCCTCTATAGTACTCCTAACCTTCCTCTATAGTACTCCTAACCTTAACCCTTCCTCTATAGTACTCCTAACCTTCCTCTATAGTACTCCTAACCTTAACCCTTCTCTATAGTACTCCTAACCTTAACCCTTCCTCTATAGTACTCCTAACCTTCCTCTATAGTACTCCTAACCTTAACCCTTCTCTATAGTACTCCTAACCTTAACCCTTCTCTATAGTACTCCTAACCTTAACCCTTCTCTATAGTACTCCTAACCTTCCTCTATAGTACTCCTAACCTTCCTCTATAGTACTCCTAACCTTCCTCTATAGTACTCCTAACCTTCCTCTATAGTACTCCTAACCTTAACCCTCCTCTATAGTACTCCTAACCTCAACCCTCCTCTATAGTACTCCTAACCTTAACCCTTCTCTATAGTACTCCTAACCTTCCTCTATAGTACTCCTAACCTTCCTCTATACTACTCCTAACCTTCCTCTATAGTACTCCTAACCTTAACCCTTCCCGACTCTGGACCAAAAGGAGCAGGACAGAAAAGGAAAATAAAATAATTAATTTGATTTTCATTTAATTTGTTAATCTCTACTTTATTCCGTTCTAAAGTCAACTTGACGACCAGGGGGGGGGCATTTCAGCGTGGCCCCGACAGTAATTACAGTTCCAATCAGGGGGGGGGGGGGTCCTTATCGTTAATAAGACTGACCCTGGTGTTTAAACATGTTTAACGTGTTTAACATTATCCACTTGAATTAAAGTTGGTTTAAATGACTGACCTGGTTTACACTACTCCTCTCTCTCTCTGGGACCTCTCTGTCTCGCTGGAAACGCAATGGCCTCATTCTGCTGAGTGTGTGTGTGTGTGTGTGTGTGTGTGTGTGTGTGTGTGTGTGTGTGTGTGTGTGTGTGTGTGTGTGTGTGTGTGTGTGTGTGTGTGTGTGTGTGTGTGTGTGTGTGTATATCCTGAACATTCTCTGTCTCCATCGCCAGTTTCAAGTTGTAAAAGTTTTCGTCCATCCCTGTTAACCCCCCCCACCTCAAACTGTTATCTGTCTCTAGTATTAATACCACTCTGTTAACCCCCCACCTCAAACTGTTATCTGTCTCTAGTATTAATACCACTCTGTTAACCCCCCCACCTCAAACTGTTATCTGTCTCTAGTATTAATACCACTCTGTTACCCCCCCCTCAAACTGTTATCTGTCTCTAGTATTAATACCACTCTGTTAACCCCCCCACCTCAAACTGTTATCTGTCTCTAGTATTAATACCCCCCACCTCAAACTGTTATCTGTCTCTAGTATTAATACCACTCTGTTAACCCCCCACCTCAAACTGTTATCTGTCTCTAGTATTAATACCACTCTGTTAACCCCCCCACCTCAAACTGTTATCTGTCTCTAGTATTAATACCACTCTGTTAACCCCCACCTCAAACTGTTATCTGTCTCTAGTATTAATACCACTCTGTTAACCCCCCACCTCAAACTGTTATCTGTCTCTAGTATTAATACCACTCTGTTAACCCCCCCACCTCAAACTGTTATCTGTCTCTAGTATTAATACCACTCTGTTAACCCCCCCACCTCAAACTGTTATCTGTCTCTAGTATTAATACCACTCTGTTAACCCCCCACCTCAAACTGTTATCTGTCTCTAGTATTAATACCACTCTGTTAACCCCCCCACCTCAAACTGTTATCTGTCTCTAGTATTAATACCACTCTGTTAACCCCCCCACCTCAAACTGTTATCTGTCTCTAGTATTAATACCACTCTGTTACCCCCACCTCAAACTGTTATCTGTCTCTAGTATTAATAACCCCCCCCCACCTCAAACTGTTATCTGTCTCTAGTATTAATACCACTCTGTTAACCCCCACCTCAAACTGTTATCTGTCTCTAGTATTAATACCACTCTGTTAACCCCCCCCTCAAACTGTTATCTGTCTCTAGTATTAATACCCCCACCTCAAACTGTTATCTGTCTCTAGTATTAATAACCCCCCACCTCAAACTGTTATCTGTCTCTAGTATTAATACCACTCTGTTAACCCCCCACCTCAAACTGTTATCTGTCTCTAGTATTAATAACCCCCCCACCTCAAACTGTTATCTGTCTCTAGTATTAATACCACTCTGTTAACCCCCCCCACCTCAAACTGTTATCTGTCTCTAGTATTAATACCACTCTGTTAACCCCCACCTCAAACTGTTATCTGTCTCTAGTATTAATACAACTCTGTTAACCCCCCACCTCAAACTGTTATCTGTCTCTAGTATTAATACCACTCTGTTAACCCCCACCTCAAACTGTTATCTGTCTCTAGTATTAATACCACTCTGTTAACCCCCCCCACCTCAAACTGTTATCTGTCTCTAGTATTAATACCACTCTGTTAACCCCCCACCTCAAACTGTTATCTGTCTCTAGTATTAATACCACTCTGTTAACCCCCCCCACCTCAAACTGTTATCTGTCTCTAGTATTAATACCACTCTGTTAACCCCCCCCACCTCAAACTGTTATCTGTCTCTAGTATTAATACCACTCTGTTAACCCCCCCCCACCTCAAACTGTTATCTGTCTCTAGTATTAATACAACTCTGTTAACCCCCCACCTCAAACTGTTATCTGTCTCTAGTATTAATAACCCCCCACCTCAAACTGTTATCTGTCTCTAGTATTAATACCACTCTGTTAACCCCCCACCTCAAACTGTTATCTGTCTCTAGTATTAATACCCCCCCCACCTCAAACTGTTATCTGTCACTAGTATTAATACCCCCCCCCACCTCAAACTGTTATCTGTCTCTAGTATTAATACCCCCCCCCCACCTCAAACTGTTATCTGTCTCTAGTATTAATACCCCCCCACCTCAAACTGTTATCTGTCACTAGTATTAATACCCCCCACCTCAAACTGTTATCTGTCACTAGTATTAATACCCCCCCACCTCAAACTGTTATCTGTCACTAGTATTAATACCACTCTGTTAACCCCCCACCTCAAACTGTTATCTGTCTCTAGTATTAATACCACTCTGTTAACCCCCCACCTCAAACTGTTATCTGTCTCTACTATTAATACCACTCTGTTAACCCCCCCACCTCAAACTGTTATCTGTCTCTACTATTAATACCACTCTGTTAACCCCCACCTCAAACTGTTATCTGTCTCTAGTATTAATACCACTCTGTTACCCCCCCACCTCAAACTGTTATCTGTCTCTAGTATTAATACCACTCTGTTACCCCCACCTCAAACTGTTATCTGTCTCTAGTATTAATACCCCCCCCACCTCAAACTGTTATCTGTCTCTAGTATTAATACCACTCTGTTAACCCCCACCTCAAACTGTTATCTGTCTCTAGTATTAATACCACTCTGTTAACCCCCCACCTCAAACTGTTATCTGTCTCTAGTATTAATACCACTCTGTTAACCCCCCACCTCAAACTGTTATCTGTCTCTAGTATTAATACCACTCTGTTAACCCCCCCCACCTCAAACTGTTATCTGTCTCTAGTATTAATACCACTCTCTTAACCCCCCTCAAACTGTTATCTGTCTCTAGTATTAATACCACTCTGTTAACCCCCCACCTCAAACTGTTATCTGTCTCTAGTATTAATAACCCCCACCTCAAACTGTTATCTGTCTCTAGTATTAATACCACTCTGTTAACCCCCCACCTCAAACTGTTATCTGTCTCTAGTATTAATACCACTCTGTTAACCCCCCCCACCTCAAACTGTTATCTGTCTCTCTCTATTACTCATCTCATATGTACATACTGTATTCTATACTATTCTACTGTATCTTAGTCTATGCATTACTCATCTCATATGTATATACTGTATTCTATACTATTCTACTGTATCTTAGTCTATGCATTACTCATCTCATATGTATATACTGTATTCTATACTATTCTACTGTATCTTAGTCTATGTATTACTCATCTCATATGTATATACTGTATTCTATACTATTCTACTGTATCTTAGTCTATGTATTACTCATCTCATATGTATATACTGTATTCTATACTATTCTACTGTATCTTAGTCTATGTATTACTCATCTCATATGTATATACTGTATTCTATACTATTCTACTGTATCTTAGTCTATGTACTACTCATCTCATATGTATATACTGTATTCTATACTATTCTACTGTATCTTAGTCTATGCATTACTCATCTCATATGTAGATACTGTATTCTATACTATTCTACTGTATCTTAGTCTATGCATTACTCATCTCATATGTATATACTGTATTATATACTATTCTACTGTATCTTAGTCTATGTATTACTCATCTCATATGTATATACTGTATTCTATACTATTCTACTGTATCTTAGTCTATGTATTACTCATCTCATATGTATATACTGTATTCTATACTATTCTACTGTATCTTAGTCTATGTATTACTCATCTCATATGTATATACTGTATTCTATACTGTTCTACTGTATCTTAGTCTATGTATTACTCATCTCATATGTAGATACTGTATTCTATACTATTCTACTGTATCTTAGTCTATGTACTACTCATCTCATATGTATAGACTGTATTCTATACTATTCTACTGTATCTTAGTCTATGTATTACTCATATGTATATACTGTATTCTATACTATTCTGCTGTATCTTAGTCTATGCATTACTCATCTCATATGTATATACTGTATTCTATTCTACTGTATCTTAGTCTATGTATTACTCATCTCATATGTATATACTGTATTCTATACTATTCTACTGTATCTTAGTCTATGTACTACTCATCTCATATGTATATACTGTATTCTATACTATTCTACTGTATCTTAGTCTATGTACTACTCATCTCATATGTATATACTGTATTCTATACTATTCTACTGTATCTTAGTCTATGTATTACTCATCTCATATGTAGATACTGTATTCTATACTAATCTACTGTATCTTAGTCTATGTACTACTCATCTCATATGTAGATACTGTATTCTATACTATTCTACTGTATCTTAGTCTATGTACTACTCATCTCATATGTAGATACTGTATTCTATACTATTCTACCGTATCTTAGTCTATGTACTACTCATCTCATATGTATATACTGTATTCTATACTATTCTGCTGTATCTTAGTCTATGCATTACTCATCTCATATGTATATACTGTATTCTATTCTACTGTATCTTAGTCTATGTATTACTCATCTCATATGTATATACTGTATTCTATACTATTCTACTGTATCTTAGTCTATGTACTACTCATCTCATATGTATATACTGTATTCTATACTATTCTACTGTATCTTAGTCTATGTACTACTCATCTCATATGTATATACTGTATTCTATACTATTCTACTGTATCTTAGTCTATGTATTACTCATCTCATATGTAGATACTGTATTCTATACTAATCTACTGTATCTTAGTCTATGCATTACTCATCTCATATGTATATACTGTATTCTATTCTACTGTATCTTAGTCTATGTATTACTCATCTCATATGTATATACTGTATTCTATACTATTCTACTGTATCTTAGTCTATGTACTACTCATCTCATATGTATATACTGTATTCTATACTATTCTACTGTATCTTAGTCTATGTATTACTCATCTCATATGTACATACTGTATTCTATACTATTCTACTGTGTCTTAGTCTATGCATTACTCATCTCATATGTATATACTGTATTCTATACTATTCTACTGTGTCTTAGTCTATGCATTACTCATCTCATATGTATATACTGTATACTATTCTACTGTATCTTAGTCGATGTATTACTCATCTCATATGTAGATACTGTATTCTATTCTACTGTATCTTAGTCTATGTATTAGTCATCTCATATGTATATACTGTATTCTATACTATTCTACTGTATCTTAGTCTATGCATTACTCATCTCATATGTATATACTGTATTCTATACTATTCTACTGTATCTTAGTCTATGCATTACTCATCTCATATGTAGATACTGTATTCTATACTGTTCTACTGTATCTTAGTCTATGCATTACTCATCTCATATGTATATACTGTATTCTATACTATTCTACTGTATCTTAGTCTATGCATTACTCATCTCATATGTATATACTGTATTCTATTCTACTGTATCTTAGTCTATGTATTACTCATCTCATATGTATATACTGTATTCTATTCTACTGTATCTTAGTCTATGCATTACTCATCTCATATGTATATACTGTATTCTATTCTACTGTATCTTAGTCTATGTACTACTCATCTCATATGTATATACTATATTCTATACTATTCTACTCATCTCATATGTATATACTGTATTCTATACTATTCTACTGTATCTTAGTCTATGCATTACTCATCTCATATGTATATACTGTATTCTAATCTACTGTATCTTAGTCTATGTACTACTCATCTCATATGTATATACTATATTCTATACTATTCTACTCATCTCATATGTATATACTGTATTCTATACTATTCTACTGTATCTTAGTCTATGTATTACTCATCTCATATGTATATACTGTATTCTATTCTACTGTATCTTAGTCTATGTATTACTCATCTCATATGTATATACTGTATTCTATTCTACTGTATCTTAGTCTATGTATTACTCATCTCATATGTATATACTGTATTATATACTATTCTACTGTATCTTAGTCTATGCATTACTCATCTCATATGTATATACTGTATTCTATTCTACTGTATCTTAGTCTATGCATTACTCATCTCATATGTATATACTGTATTCTATTCTACTGTATCTTAGTCTATGTACTACCCATCTTATATGTATATACTGTATTCTATACTATTCTACTGTATCTTAGTCTATGCATTACTCATCTCATATGTATATACTGTATTCTAATCTACTGTATCTTAGTCTATGAGCCAACAGGCACAATGCTGAGGAATGTCTCGCTGGAACAATCAGCAGCAAGCAGCATCCCGTCCGTAAATGGACAGTTAGACGGATTAGATGATTTGTCTTCATAATAAGGAAATAAGGACCATTTTATTTTTTATTTAAATGTCTAAATAAAAGTTTGTCAGAAGGTTTTAGCGACCTAAGAAATTATCCTGCATGACTATGGAACAACAAAAAAAACGTGTGTAGATCAGCGCGCGTGTCCTTTCTCACTTTAAAAACTATGGGCAGATTTCAGTCATTCAGACACAAACGTGCATCGTAGTTTCATAGTATCCCCCCCCCCCCCCCCCGCTCTCCTTGTTAGATATTTTGCACATTTTACGGTTTTGTAGCTAATATCATCGCCGTTGAGTTAGTTGAAATAATAGCAGTAAACATCAGCAGGTGATAAGAGAGACGTGATGAGAAGAGAAAGGGAGCGGAGTTACATCCGGTGTTCTATCCAATCGAAGCAGTAGGGGCATTTTTACAACCCGCCCCTTTTTTTTCTTGACAGATTGCGGAACAAGCCAATTAAGTTATTTCAAAATGTCTTCCTGGCAAACGGAGTTGTTTTAGAGAGAGATGGGTCCTGACAGAGAAAGGGGAAAAAAACGTCACGAATCACAAATCATGACGTTACGTTGGGAATCATTTGCATTGAATAGACGTTATTGTTTGTCTATTGTCAAAATAACAGCAGTGCCTATAACGATGTCCTTCCATGTTAGAGTGACCAGCTGGAGTGAAGCTTCTATGCAAATGTTGTTGACGAGTAGATTAAGTCCGATAAAAAAAAAAAAAAAGGAAAACAGATTGTCATCTGTAGCATCGATAGACTCCCGCAGATCAACCAAAAACAAGGTCAATAATTCAATGCAGGTACACTCTCCTATTGAATATGGATTCACCTGTACTGTGGATAGGTCTACGTTACATCTTCACTTACCCAGTTTATCAAGAGATGTACCATTCAAATATAAAACGATTACCCTTATGTTATGACGTAGTTAGAATGGTATAAATAAATAAAAAACAAAGTCAAATGTGTTGTTTGTAAATGTACACATTAACGCGGCTGTCTCTGGGAAATGTTGTCATAAAAGATTTCACATTTAATGACGTTGAAAATCGGCCTAAAATACGGGCCTCCTTGACCCTCCAGAATCGGTATCGGCCCTAAAAATATATATATTTCTGTCGTTCTCTACATTAAATAAAATAGTAAATACTACAGTAATGTTCGCAAAAAAAAACACTTTTTTTCAACTATAGTAAATACTACAATATTTCATTTGCATATACCCTGCCCATTCCTCACCCCCATGTCACAATTAGTGCCAACGGTAAGTGAGAAACCTACATGCCAAGTATAGATCATATACTACGTTCCCTACAGGTTATAGAGAACAGAACTATCTATTCTCTGAACTATCTATTCAGATCCCAGTCCTGCCTGCCTGCCTGCTTACCTGTCTGCCTGCCTGCCTGCCTTCCTGCTTACCTGCCTGCCTGCCTGCCTGCCTGCCTGCTTACCTGTCTGCCTGCTTACCTGTCTGCCTGCCTGCCTGCCTGCCTGCCTTCCTGCTTACCTGTCTGCCTGCCTGCCTGCCTGCCTGCCTGCCTGCCTGCCTGCCTTCCTGCTTACCTGTCTGCCTGCCTGCCTGCCTGCCTGCTTACCTGTCTGCCTGCCTGCCTGCAGGTTATGGAAAATGAGATATTTTACTAAACAAAACCACTTCAGTAAATACTACACTTATTTTGGCTACAGTCCACAGAAACACTACAGTATACTACAGTCCACAGAAACACTACAGTATACTACAGTATACTACAGTATACTACAGTCCACAGAAACACTACAGTAAATACTACAGTATACTACAGTCCACAGAAACACTACAGTAAACACTACAGTATACTGCAGTCCACAGAAACACAACAGTGAATACTACAGTAAATACTACAGTCCACAGAAACACTACAGTAAATACTACAGTCCACAGAAAACACTACAGTAAATACTACAGTATACTACAGTCCACAGAAACACTACAGTAAACACTACAGTATACTGCAGCCCACAGAAACACTACAGTAAATACTACAGTAAATACTACAGTCCACAGAAAACACTACAGTAAATACTACAGTATACTACAGTCCACAGAAACCCTACAGTAAACACTACAGTATACTGCAGCCCACAGAAACACTACAGTCCACAGAAACACTACAGTATACTGCAGCCCACAGAAACACTACAGTCCACAGAAACACTACAGTAAATACTACAGTATACTGCAGCCCACAGAAACACTACAGTCCACAGAAACACTACAGTATACTGCAGTCCACAGAAACACTACAGTAAACACTACAGTATACTACAGAGCACAGAAACACTACAGTAAACACTAAAGTCCACAGAAACCCTACAGTAAACACTACAGTATACCACAGTCCACAGAAACCCTACAGTAAACACTACAGTCCACAGAAACACTACAGTATACCACAGTCCACAGAAACACTACAGTATACTACAGTCCACAGAAACACTACAGTAAATACTACAGTATACCACAGTCCACAGAAACACTACAGTAAACACTACAGTGAACACTACAGTAAACACTACAGTAAACACTACAGCAAACACTAGAGTAAACACTACAGTCCACAGAAACACTACAGTAAACACTACAGTCCACAGAAACACTACAGTAAACACTACAGTGAACACTACAGTAAACACGACAGTAAACACTACAGTGAACACTACAGTAAATACTATTGTATACTACAGTCCACAGAAGCACTACAGTAAATACTATTGTATACTACAGTCCACAGAAACACTACAGTAAACACTACAGTATACTACAGTCCACAGAAACACTACAGTAAACACTACAGTATACTACAGTCCACAGAAACACTACAGTAAATACTACAGTATAATACAGTCCACAGAAACACTACAGTAAACACTACAGTATACTACAGTCCACAGAAACCCTACAGTAAACACTACAGTGAACACTACAGTAAATACTACAGTATACTACAGTCCACAGAAACACTACAGTAAACACTACAGTATACTACAGTCCACAGAAACCCTACAGTAAACACTACAGTATAATACAGTCCACAGAAACACTACAGTAAATACTACAGTAAACTACGGTCCACAGAAACACTACAGTAAATACTACAGTATACTACAGTCCACAGAAACACTACAGTATACTACAGTCCACAGAAACACTACAGTAAATACTATAGTATACTGCAGCCCACAGAAACACTACAGTAAATACTATAGTATACTACAGCCCACAAAAACACTACAGTAAACACTACAGTCCACAGAAACACTACAGTAAATACTATAGTATACTACAGCCCACAGAAACACTACAGTAAACACTACAGTCCACAGAAACACTACAGTAAACACTACAGTAAATACTACAGCCCACAGAAACACTACAGTAAACACTACAGTATACTACAGTCCACAGAAACCCTACAGTAAATACTACAGTATACCACAGTCCACAGAAACACTACAAGAAACCTTATAGATAACTATAAATACTCCAGTATACGACAGTAAATACTACAGTATACTGTTCTACAGTCCACAGAAACACTACAGTAAACACTAACAGTATACTACAGTCCACAGAAACACTACAAGAAACCTTATAGATAACTATAAATACTCCAGTATACGACAGTAAATACTATAGTATACTACAGTCCACAGAAACACTACAGTAAACACTACAGTGAACACTACAGTAAATACTACAGTATACTGTTCTACAGTCCACAGAAACACTACAGTAAATACTATAGTATATAAGTCCTAGTAGTTTTTCATGTGGGATGTTCTGGGATAACATGCTGATAAGGTTTAGTTGGTGTGTCAGTTGGTGGACTCTGTCCGTTCATGTAGATTCTTAGTCCTGTAGTCCAGCTCTGACATAACTCCTAGGAAACGGTGCCCGTTAATAGTTTGACATGAGTCACGTGGACTCAGAAATGTACACAACTGTCTTCTCCTATCGGGTTCAGTTATACAAGTCAAACAAACTACTATCCAACCACCACTACACTTATACAACCATCTGTCCCACCACCACTACACATATACAACCATTTTAAAACCCCTGGTACAAAGGTTGGTTCTAAGTTTGTCTACCCTCCTCTCCTCTCCTTCTCCCTCTCCCTCTCCTCTCTACTCTGGCCAACTGTCTCCTCTCCCTCTCCCTCTCCCTCTCCTCTCTACTCTGGCCAACTGTCTCCTCTCCTCTCCTCTCCTCTCCTCTCCTCTCCTCTCCTCTCCTCTCCTCTCCTCTCCTCTCCTCTCTGCTCCTCTCCGCTCTGGCCAACCGTCTCCTCTCTCCCCCCTCCCTCTCCTCTTCCTCTCCCTCCCCTCCTCTCCTCTTCCTCTCCCTCTCCCCTCCTCTCTATTCTGGCCAACCGTCTCCTCTCCTCTATACTCTGGCCAACCGTCCTCTCTCCTCTCCTCTCCTCTCTACTCTGGCCAACCGTCTCCTGATTAAGAACTTTTAAAGAGGAATGTTACCCATTGGGGACCCCTGGGTCTGATTTCATCATGTCTGAAGGATTTCTAGGTCAGTGAGATGTGTTTCATACATACAGTGCATTCAGAAAGTATTCAAACCCCTTGACTTTTGTCCACATTTTGTTACGTTACAGCCTTATTCTAAAATAGATTAAATTGTTTTTTTTAACCCCCTCCCATCAATCTACACGCACTACCCCATAATGACATCACAATACCCCATAATGACATCACAATACCCCATAATGACATCACAATACCCCATAATTACAAATCAAAAACATGTTTTTCATACATTCTCAGGTCTCTCCAGAGATAGTTAGATCGGGTTCAAATCATCAGAACAGTATACACACCGAACTAGTATCCCTCTCGATAGATGGTACATTACGCTGGATATCAAACAGTAGATCACTCAAGAAGGAGCTGAATAGCAGTTTAATCATGACAATAACCCCTCCCATCGTTTCCTGATCAACAGATGCTTACACTCTTACACCTCAGACACACACACACACACATACCCTCTCTCACAACACAGCAGCTGTACACTTTACACCTCAGACACACACACACACACACACACACACACACACACACACACCCTCTCTCACAACGCAGCATCTGCTGCTAAGTCACGCAGCTGTATTCCCTGCAACTTTACTACAACAATCATTCTCAGTGATAGAACGTCTCTATAAAAGTAATGGAGAGAATTCTAGCTGATAGAATTCTAGAAGTCTCAGTGATAGAACGTCTCTATAAAAGTAAAGGAGAGAATTCTAGCTGATAGAATTCTAGAAGTCTCAGTGATAGAACGTCTCTATAAAAGTAAAGGAGAGAATTCTAGCTGATAGAACTCTAGAAGTCTCAGTGATAGAACGTCTCTATAAAAGTAAAGGAGAGAATTCTAGCTGATAGAACTCTAGAAGTCTCAGTGATAGAACGTCTCTATAAAAGTAAAGGAGAGACTTCCAGCTGATAGAATTCTAGAAGTCTCAGTGATAGAACTCCAGAATTCTCAGTGATAGAACTCTAGAATTCTCAGTGATAGAACTCTAGAATTCTCAGTGATAGAACTCTAGAATACTCAGTGATAGAACTCTAGAATTCTCAGTGATAGAACTCTAGAAGTCTCAGTGATAGAACGTCTCTATAAAAGTAAAGGAGAGAATTCCAGCTGATCATACCGGGATCTTTTTTCTCCCATCATCTGCTGATCACCAGTTCTCTGAACTAACACATTTGATACACCACATATTGTGATTTATCCAAAGATTTTTGATCTACATTTACTGGGAGTTACAAGATATGTACTGTTTGTTGTAAATACAATGGTTGGTGGGAAATGCTCTATGGTAAACCAGGTCACATTATCTGGGTACACCAGGTCACATTATCTAGGTAAACCAGTTCACATTATCTGGGTACACCAGATCACATTATCTGGGTACACCAGGTCACATTATCTGGGTACACCAGGTCACATTATCTAGGTACACCAGGTCACATTATCTAGGTACACCAGGTCACATTATCTGGGTACACCAGGTCACATTATCTAGGTAAACCAGGTCACATTATCTGGGTACACCAGGTCACATTATATGGGTACACCAGGTCACATTATCTAGGTAAACCAGGTCACATTATCGAGGTACACCAGATCACATTATCTGGTACACCAGGTCACATTATCTAGTTAAACCAGGTCACATTATCTAGGTAAATCAGGTCACATTATCTGGGTACACCAGGTCACATTATCTGGGTACACCAGGTCACATTATCTATGTACACCAGGTCACATTATCTAGGTACACCAGGTCACATTATCTAGGTACACCGGGTCACATTATCTAGGTACACCGGGTCACATTATCTGGGTACACCAGGTCATATTATCTGGGTACACCAGGTCACATTATCTGGGTACACCAGGTCACATTATCTATGTACACCAGGTCACATTATCTAGGTACACCAGGTCACATTATCTAGGTACACCGGGTCACATTATCTGGGTACACCAGGTCACATTATCTGGGTAGACCAGGTCACATTATCTGGGTACACCAGGTCACATTATCTAGGTACACCAGGTCACATTATCTGGGTACACCAGGTCACATTATCTAGGTAAACCAGGTCACATTATCTAGGTACACCAGATCACATTATCCTGTACACCAGATCACATTATCTAGGTAAACCAGGTCACATTATCTAGGTACAACAAATCACATTATCTAGGTACACCAAATCACATTATCTAGTGAAATCAGGTCACATTATCCAGTTAAACCAGGTCACATTATCTAGGTAAACCAGGTCACATTATCTGGGTAAACCAGGTCACATTATCTGGGTAAACCAGGTCACATTATCTGGGTACACCAGGTCACATTATCTAGGTACACCAGGTCACATTATCTATGTACACCAGGTCACATTATCTGGGTACACCAGGTCACATTATATAGGTACACCAGGTCACATTATCTGGGTACACCAGGTCACATTATCTGGGTAAACCAGGTCACATTATCTGGGTACACCAAGTCACATTATCTAGGTACACCAGATCACATTATCCTGTACACCAGGTCACATTATCTGGGTAAACCAGGTCAAATTATCTGGGTACACCAGGTCACATTATCTAGGTACACCAGGTCACATTATCTGGGTACACCAGGTCACATTATCTGGGTACACCAGGTCACATTATCTGGGTACACCAGATCACATTATGTAGGTACACCAAATCACATTATCTGGGTACACCAGGTCACATTATCTGGGTACACCAGGTCACATTATCTAGGTAAACCAGGTCACATTATCTAGGTACACCAGATCACATTATCCTGTACACCAGATCACATTATCTAGGTAAACCAGGTCACATTATCTAGGTACAACAAATCACATTATCTAGGTACACCAAATCACATTATCTAGTGAAATCAGGTCACATTATCCAGTTAAACCAGGTTACATTATCTAGGTAAACCAGGTCACATTATCTGGGTAAACCAGGTCACATTATCTGGGTAAACCAGGTCACATTATCTGGGTACACCAGGTCACATTATCTAGGTACACCAGGTCACATTATCTATGTACACCAGGTCACATTATCTGGGTACACCAGGTCACATTATATAGGTACACCAGGTCACATTATCTGGGTACACCAGGTCACATTATCTGGGTAAACCAGGTCACATTATCTGGGTACACCAAGTCACATTATCTAGGTACACCAGATCACATTATCCTGTACACCAGGTCACATTATCTGGGTAAACCAGGTCACATTATCTGGATACACCAGGTCACATTATCTAGGTACACCAGATCACATTATCTAGGTACACCAGGTCACAGTATCTAGGTAAACCAGGTCACATTATCAAGGTAAACCAGGTCACATTATCTAGGTACACCAAATCACATTATCTAGGTACACCAAATCACATTATCAAGGTAAACCAGGTCACATTATCCTGTACACCAAATCACATTATCTAGGTAAACCAGGTCACATTATCTGGGTACACCAGGTCACATTATCTAGGTACACCAGATCACATTATCCTGTACACCAAATCAAATTATCTAGGTAAACCAGGTCACATTATCTAGTTAAACCAGGTCACATTATCTAGTCAAACCAGGTCACATTATCTAGTCAAACCAGGTCACATTATCTGGGTAAACCAGGTCACATTATCTAGGTAAACCAGGTCACATTATCTGGGTAAACCAGGACACATTATCTAGGTAAACCAGGTCACATTATCTAGGTACACCAGGTCACATTATCTAGGTACACCAGGTCACATTATCTGGGTAAACCAGGTCACATTATCTAGGTAAACCAGATCACATTATCTAGGTACACCAGATCACATTATCCTCACATTATCCTGTACACCAACTCACATTATCCTCACATTACCCTGTACACCAAATGACATTATCCGGTACACCAAATCACATTATCCGGTACACCAAATCACAGTATCTAGGTACACCAGATCACATTACCCTCACATTATCCTGTACACCAACTCACATTATCCTCACATTACCCTGTACACCAAATGACATTATCCGGTACACCAAATCACATTATCAGGTACTGCAAATCACATTATCTAGTTCTCTGCATGTTACTACACCTAAAACACACTGAACGGTACTACACCCTAAAACACACTGAACTGTACTACACCTAAAACACACTGAACGGTCCTACACCCTAAAACACACTGAACGGTACTACACCTAAAACACACTGAACGGTACTACACCCTAAAACACACTGAACGGTACTACACCCTAAAACACACTGAACGGTACTACACCTAAAACACACTGAACGGTACGACACCCTAAAACACACTGAACGGTACTGCACCCTAAAACACACTGAACTGTACTACACCTAAAACACACTGAACGGTACTACACCCTAAAACACACTGAACGGTACTACACCTAAAACACACTGAACGGTACTACACCTAAAACACACTGAACAGTACTACACCCTAAAACACACTGAACTGTACTACACCTAAAACACACTGAACGGTACTACACCCTAAAACACACTGAACTGTACTACACCTAATACACACTGAACTGTACTACACCTAAAACACACTGAACGGTACTACACCTAAAACACACTGAACGGTACGACACCCTAAAACACACTGAACGGTACTGCACCCTAAAACACACTGAACTGTACTACACCTAAAACACACTGAACGGTACTACACCCTAAAACGCACTGAACGGTACTACACCTAAAACACACTGAACGGTACTACACCTAAAACACACTGAACGGTACTACACCCTAAAATACACTGAACTGTACTACACCTAAAACACACTGAACTGTACTACACCTAAAACACACTGAACTGTACTACACCTAAAACACACTGAACGGTACTACACCCTAAAACACACTGAACTGTACTACACCTAATACACACTGAACTGTACTACACCTAAAACACACTGAACGGTACTACACCTAAAACACACTGAACGGTACTACACCCTAAAACACACTGAACTGTACTACACCTAAAACACACTGAACTGTACTACACCTAAAACACACTGAACTGTACTACACCTAAAACACACTGAACTGTATTACACCTAAAACACACTGAACTGTACTACACCCTAAAACACACTGAACTGTACTACACCCTAAAACACACTGAACTGTACTACACCCTAAAACACACTGAACTGTACTACACCTAAAACACACTGAACTGTACTACACCTAAAACACACTGAACTGTACTACACCCTAAAACACACTGAACGGTACTACACCCTAAAACACACTGAACTGTACTACACCTAAAACACACTGAACTGTACTACACCCTAAAACACACTGAACGGTACTACACCTAAAACACACTGAACGGTATTACACCCTAAAACACACTGAACTGTACTACACCCTAAAACACACTGAACAGTACTACACCTAAAACACACTGAACGGTATTGCACCCTAAAACACACTGAACGATACTACACCCTAAAACACACTGAACTGTACTACACCTAAAACACACTGAACGGTACTACACCTAAAACACACTGAATGGTACTACACCCTAAAACACACTGAACTGTACTACACCTAAAACACACTGAACGGTACTACACCCTAAAATACACTGAACTGTACTACACCTAAAACACACTGAACTGTACTACACCTAAAACACACTGAACTGTACTACACCTAAAACACACTGAACGGTACTACACCCTAAAACACACTGAACTGTACTACACCTAATACACACTGAACTGTACTACACCTAAAACACACTGAACGGTACTACACCTAAAACACACTGAACGGTACTACACCCTAAAACACACTGAACTGTACTACACCTAAAACACACTGAACTGTACTACACCTAAAACACACTGAACTGTACTACACCTAAAACACACTGAACTGTATTACACCTAAAACACACTGAACTGTACTACACCCTAAAAACACACTGAACTGTACTACACCCTAAAACACACTGAACTGTACTACACCCTAAAACACACTGAACTGTACTACACCTAAAACACACTGAACTGTACTACACCTAAAACACACTGAACTGTACTACACCCTAAAACACACTGAACGGTACTACACCCTAAAACACACTGAACTGTACTACACCTAAAACACACTGAACTGTACTACACCCTAAAACACACTGAACGGTACTACACCTAAAACACACTGAACGGTCTTACACCCTAAAACACACTGAACTGTACTACACCCTAAAACACACTGAACAGTACTACACCTAAAACACACTGAACGGTATTGCACCCTAAAACACACTGAACGATACTACACCCTAAAACACACTGAACTGTACTACACCTAAAACACACTGAACGGTACTACACCTAAAACACACTGAATGGTACTACACCCTAAAACACACTGAACTGTACTACACCTAAAACACACTGAACTGTACTACACCTAAAACACACTGAACTGTACTACACCTAAAACACACTGAACGTTACTACACCCTAAACCACACTGAACTGTACTACACCTAAAACACACTGAACGATACTACACCCTAAAACACACTGAACGGTACTACACCCTAAACCACACTGAACTGTACTACACCTAAAACACACTGAACGGTACTACACCTAAAACACACTGAACTGTACTACACCTAAAACACACTGAACGGTACTACACCTAAAACACACTGAACGGTACGACACCCTAAAACATACTGAACGGTACTACACCTAAAACACACTGAACGGTACTACACCTAAAACACACTGAACGGTACGACACCCTAAAACACACTGAACGGTACTACACCCTAAAACACACTGAACGGTACTACACCCTAAAACACACTGAACGGTACGACACCCTAAAACACACTGAACGGTACTACACCTAAAACACACTGAATTGTACTACACTGCTCATACTGCTCATACTGGCCAACTGTTACGTTTTACCGTATAACGTTCTGGTTGTATAGTCAGTTCTCTTTGAGTTTAGCGTTAAATTGTGTACACCGCCCTGTATTTTAGATGTTGAAAAATAAACATTCTCAAATGTTTGGACAAACCTACTCATTCCAGGGTTGTTGTTTTTTTCGTTTTTTTTTCTACATTGTAGAATATTAATGAAGCATTCCATTTCATGACTACCTCATGAAGCTGGTTGAGAGAATGCCAAGAGTGTGCAAAGCTGTCATCAACAGTATCTATAAACCTAAAATATATTTTGATTTGTTAAACACTTTGTTGGTTACTACATGACTCCATATGACTGGTACTGTAGCTGAATGTCTAACATCTATTTGAGCCGTGCACCGCTTATATAAATATCTTCTTTGAATCCATACAGGCAGACAAATGTTAAAAAAATAAATTGATAGAAAAGATCCATATTTAATTCAGGCTGAGCCACACTGGCACGGTGGGCTGGATAAGCTGAGACTCTTTGTGCTTGTGGTGAAGAATGATCTTTTCCCATCTGCGGTGTACGACAGGAAGACTCTTCCGGAAGGAGGGTACGACAGGAAGACTCTTCTGGAAGGAGGGTACGACAGGAAGACTCTCCTGGAAGGAGGGTACGACAGGAAGACTCTTCTGGAAGGAGGGTACGACAGGAAGACTCTTCCGGAAGGAGGGTACGACAGGAAGACTCTTCCGGAAGGAGGGTACGACAGGAAGACTCTTCTGGCTGTGGTGTACGACAGGAAGACTCTTCTGGCTGTGGTGTACGACAGGAAGACTCTTCTGACTGTGGTGTACGACAGGAAGACTCTTCTGACTGTGGTGTACGACAGGAAGACTCTTCCGGAAGGAGGGTACGACAGGAAGACTCTTCCGGAAGGAGGGTACGACAGGAAGACTCTTCCGGAAGGAGGGTACGACAGGAAGACTCTTCCGGAAGGAGGGTACGACAGGAAGACTCTCCTGGAAGGAGGGTACGACAGGAAGACTCTTCCGGAAGGAGGGTACGATAGGAAGACTCTTCTGGCTGTGGTGTACGACAGGAAGACTCTTCTGGCTGTGGTGTACGACAGGAAGACTCTTCTGGCTGTGGTGTACGACAGGAAGACTCTTCTGGCTGTGGTGTACGACAGGAAGACTCTTCTGGCTGTGGTGTACGACAGGAAGACTCTTCCGGAAGGAGGGTACGACAGGAAGACTCTTCTGGCTGTGGTGTACGACAGTATCTACATTCTAAACCTAACAGGACAGTATCTACATTCTATCTCAACCATGCCGTGAATGGTAGTCCCATCGTGAAGCCCACAATTGGCCCAGCGTCATCCGCGTTAGGGTGTGGCCGCGGTCGTCCGTCATTGTAAATAAGAATGTGTTATTGTCTGACTTGCTTAATTAAATAAAGTTTAAATTAAACATTTTAAATTGTAAACCCAATGTTTTTTTGTTTTTTAAACATAAGCATTTTTGCTGCACCTGTGATAACAATAATAAGAATGTGCTATGAATGCCAGGACTTTGTGGTTCACTATGAGACAAATCCACTCGAAGTGGAAACTTCTCAACTCTACCAGTGTAATGTTGTTAATATAGTAATGACTGTATCTCCTAGTTCTGGTGTCAATAAGACATGAACTAGGACATTTTCTACCAGTCTGTTCTTGTTCTCTCCTCAGTCTCACAGGGGACTCTCTTTCAATCCCTCTCCACCCCCCTCTCTCTCTTTCTCTCTTTCCCCCTCTATCCCTCCTCTCTCTCCCCCCTTTTCCCCCTTTCTCCCTCTCACTCTCTCTCTCTCTCCATCTCTCTCTCCCCCCTCTCCACCCCCCTCTTTCCCCTTTCTCCCTCTCTCTCTCTCTCTCTCCACCCCCCTCTCCATAACTTCCTCCCTCTTCACCCCTCTCTCTCTCTCTCCATCCCCCTCTCTCCATCACTTGATCCCTCTCCCCCTCTCTCCCCCTCTCTCTATCCCCCTCCCCCCTCTTTCCCCTCTCTCCCTTCTTCCCTCCCTCCTTCCCTCATCCCATCCAGAACCATTAACATGTTCTTCCTCTAGTCCCATCCATAATATAGGGTTTTAGAGAAGGTAGGGAGCGAGGGAGAGGCACAAAATATATTTAATTCATGTCATTCCTCTTCTCTCTGGTCATTCTCTACCGCCTGTCTTTTGGTACAGCTCACTGCACACGTACTAGGCTACCGCTAGGGAAGAGAGCTGTGTATCTAATGGAAGTGCTAGGCTACGGACACCGCTAGGGAAGAGAGCTGTGTATCTAATGGAAGCGCTAGGCTACGGCTACCGCAAGGGAAGAGAGCTGTGTATCTAATGGAAGCGCTAGGCTACGGCCACCGCTAGGGAAGAGAGCTGTGTATCTAATGGAAGCGCTAAGCTACGGCCACCGCTAGGGAAGAGAGCTGTGTATCTAATGGAAGCGCTAGGCTACGGCCACCGCTAGGAAGAGAGCTGTGTATCTAATGGAAGCGCTAGGCTACGGCCACCGCTAGGGAAGAGAGCTGTGTATCTAATAAAACCGCTAGGCTACGGCCACCGCTAGGGAAGAGAGCTGTGTATCTAATGGAAGCGCTAGGCTACGGCCACCGCTAGGGAAGAGAGCTGTGTATCTAATGGAAGCGCTAGGCTACGGCCACCGCTAGGGAAGAGAGCTGTGTATCTAATAGAAGCGCTAGGCTACGGCCACCGCTAGGGAAGAGAGCTGTGTATCTAATAGAAGCGCTAGGCTACGGCCACCGCTAGGGAAGAGAGCTGTGTATCTAATAGAAGCGCTAGGCTACGGCCACCGCTAGGGAAGAGAGCTGTGTATCTAATGGAAGCGCTAGGCTACGTCCACCGCTAGGGAAGAGAGCTGTGTATCTAATGGAAGCGCTAGGCTACAGCCACCGCTAGGGAAGAGAGCTGTGTATCTAATGGAAGCGCTAGGGAAGCACTAAAGCTACAAGACGCATGCAGGCAGCAGCCTATTCTCATTGTGATTGTGTTATGTTCACTGCAGAACCACTGCGGAGTACTGTGCCGAAAGCAGTGTGAGCGTCTGTGTGCGCGCGTGCGTGCGTGCGTGCGTGCGTGCGTGCGTGCGTGTGTGTGTGTGTGTGTGCGTCCGCTCTGCAGCAAGAAAACAGAGGGCTTAAAAGGCGACTTCATTTAGCAATCACATTAGGAGGAGGAGAGTTAAGAGCTGGAGAGAGGGGGTAGTGGAGGGATGGGGGGTGTTGGAGAGGTGGGGGAGGGGGTAGTGTTTCACCTCTCTGTGTTGTGAAAATTGAAAAGGTGTCAGGCTAGGGGAGTGTAAACCCCCGAAAAGCAGGAGTAGAGTCTGCTTCCCAAAGTGCTGCAGTGTGTATTGGGGGGGGGGGTATGGGAGGGGTGCAGGGGAGGAGAGGTGGGATAAGGGAGGAAGGGGGGAGTATGGGAGGGAGGGGGGTATGGGAGGAGAGGTGGGATATGGGAGGGATGGGGGGTATGGGAGGAGAGGTGGGATATGGGAGGGATGGGGGTATGGGAGGAGAGGGGGGATATGGGAGGGATGGGGGGTATGGGAGGAGAGGTGGGATAAGGGAGGGGGGGCAAGGTGTGTGACGGCAGAACAGACTGGCAAAGAGTAGAAGGGTCAATATTTAAAACATTTAGAGATATAGGGAGACAGACAAGGAGAGAGACTGGAAGACAGACTAGGAGAGAGACTAGGAGACAGACAAGGAGAGAGACTGGGAGACAGACTAGGAGAGAGACTAGGAGACAGACAAGGAGAGAGACTAGGAGACAGACAAGGAGAGAGACTAGGAGACAGACAAGGAGAGAGACTAGGAGACAGACAAGGAATGAGACTAGGAGACAGACTAGGAGAGAGACTGGAAGACAGACAAGGAGAGAGACTGGGAGACAGACTAGGAGAGAGACTAGGAGACAGACTAGGAGAGAGACTAGGAGACAGACAAGGAGAGAGACTAGGAGACAGACTAGGAGAGAGACTAGGAGACAGACAAGGAGAGAGACTGGGAGACAGACTAGGAGAGAGACTAGGAGACAGACTAGGAGAGAGACTAGGAGACAGACTAGGAGAGAGACTGGGAGACAGACAAGGAGAGAGACTAGGAGACAGAGATGAAGAGAAAGAATATGGAGGGATTCAAAACGACACCG
>NW_027007391.1:52500-82500 GCF_036934945.1 Oncorhynchus masou masou | reverse complement strand
GATAATGTGTGTGTGTCTGTGTCTCTGTGTGTGTGTGTGTGTGTGTGTGTGTGTGTGTGTGTGTGTGTGTGTGTGTGTGTGTGTGTGTGTGTGTGTGTGTGTGTGTGTGTGTGTGTGTGCATCTACCTCATCAGTAACATATGATGATTGGTGCATGGTGAAATGTCTCTACCAAGTTCCAACACCGTTTTCTCACACACAATGTCGAACAACAAGATATTCCTGTGTTGTATAATGAATACACACACTCCTAGTTTTACACACTCACTCTAGAGGCAGGATGAGTGGCCTTCTCGTTTGACAGAAAAGGAGCATCGCATTAAATGAGCTTATGATTTGAGCCCAACGACAGAAGTAAACATCTCCTCTAGGTAATTGGGTTAACTCATCTCTCTCTCTGTCTCTCTCTCTCTGTCTCTCTCGGTCTCTCTCTCTCTCTACGTGTTTCTCTCTCTCTCCATGTTTCTCTCTCTCTGTCTCTCTCTCTCTGTCTCTCTCTCTCTGTCTCTCTCTCTGTCTCTCTCTCTCTCTGTCTCTCTCTCTCTGTCTCTCTCTCTCTCTCTGTCTCTCTCTCTCTCTCTCTGTCTCTCTCTCTGTCTCTCTCTCTGTCTCTCTCTCTCTCTCTCTCTCTGTCTCTCTCTGTCTCTCCGTGTTTCTCTCTCTCTCTCTCTCTCTGTCTCTCTCTCTGTCTCTCTCTCTGTCTCTCTCTCTGTCTCTCTCTCTGTCTCTCTCTCTCTCTACGTGTTTCTCTCTCTCTCTCGATCTCGTTATCTCTCGCTCTCTTGTTATCTCTCTCTGTGTCTGTGATGAGGAAGCCTAAGGCGAGACAACAGTGAGGATGAATAACAAGCCTGGATCGTCACGCATTAATAAATGTAAACACACACACACACCCACCCCAACACAACACACACACCTGAGGTTTCCGTTAGCTGGTTATTGTCCAATAAAATAAATTAAAAGACGAGAAATATAACTGTTGCCAAAATTACCCCGAGAAGAAGAAAGAAAATCCCTTGCCATTGTATTTTTATATATTTAATATTTTATAAAGCTTTTTATTCATTGTTGGAAATACATTTGACCGTTACGCTATCGGTCAATAGGTTAATTAGCATAATTCATAATTGAGTGGTTTTAAATTGGCCTGTGTATTTTCCTTAGTCGTCATGTGTCTTATTTATCTAACACAACTAACACACAGCAAACAGAGAGCGGGATTTTATCCTGTAGCTCCTCAGTAGGTCGCTGCCGGAGGACAACGTTCTGAGAGGGATTTTATCCTGTAGCTCCTCTGCAGGTCGCTGCCGGAGGACAACGTTCTGAGAGGGATTTTATCCTGTAGCTCCTCTGCAGGTCGCTGCAGGAGGACAACGTTCTGAGAGGGATTTTATCCTGTAGCTCCTCAGTAGGTCGCTGCAGGAGGACAACGTTCTGAGAGGGATTTTATCCTGTAGCTCCTCAGCAGGTCGCTGCAGGAGGACAACGTTCTGAGAGGGATTTTATCCTGTAGCTCCTCTGCAGGTCGCTGCAGGAGGACAACGTTCTGAGAGGATTTTATCCTGTAGCTCCTCTGCAGGTCGCTGCCGGAGGACAACGTTCTGAGAGGGATTTTATCCTGTAGCTCCTCAGTAGGTTGCTGCAGGAGGACAACGTTCTGAGAGGGATTTTATCCTGTAGCTCCTCAGTAGGTTGCTGCAGGAGGACAACGTTCTGAGAGGGATTTTATCCTGTAGCTCCTCAGTAGGTCGCTGCAGGAGGACAACGTTCTGAGAGGATTTTATCCTGTAGCTCCTCAGTAGGTCGCTGCAGGAGGACAACGTTCTGAGAGGGATTTTATCCTGTAGCTCCTCTGCAGGTCGCTGCAGGAGGACAACGTTCTGAGAGGGATTTTATCCTGTAGCTCCTCTGTAGGTCGCTGCAGGAGGACAACGTTCTGAGAGGGATTTTATCCTGTAGCTCCTCTGCAGGTCGCTGCAGGAGGACAACGTTCTGAGAGGGATTTTATCCTGTAGCTCCTCTGCAGGTCGCTGCAGGAGGACAACGTTCTGAGAGGGATTTTATCCTGTAGCTCCTCTGCAGGTCGCTGCAGGAGGACAACGTTCTGAGAGGGATTTTATCCTGTAGCTCCTCTGCAGGTCGCTGCAGGAGGACAACGTTCTGAGAGGGATTTTATCCTGTAGCTCCTCTGCAGGTCGCTGCCGGAGGACAACGTTCTGAGAGGGATTTTATCCTGTAGCTCCTCTGCAGGTCGCTGCAGGAGGACAACGTTCTGAGAGGGATTTTATCCTGTAGCTCCTCTGCAGGTCGCTGCAGGAGGACAACGTTCTGAGAGGGATTTTATCCTGTAGCTCCTCTGCAGGTCGCTGCAGGAGGACAACGTTCTGAGAGGGATTTTATCCTGTAGCTCCTCTGCAGGTCGCTGCAGGAGGACAACGTTCTGAGAGGGATTTTATCCTGTAGCTCCTCTGCAGGTCGCTGCAGGAGGACAACGTTCTGAGAGGGATTTTATCCTGTAGCTCCTCTGCAGGACGCTGCAGGAGGACAACATTCTGGTCCAACACCCTATTAAGACACATTATGTTGTGGTTTACTTTACCACGGCAGTTACCTGGACACTAATAGTATCATGTGTGCCACAAAGGCATGATACAGGAACAACTATATAATGCCTGTGAGTAACTGACACACATAGTCAACCCCCAGTTTGCTGGGCCGAGCCACGACTCCCCAATTCATGTTAATGGACATCTACCAATCACAATCTGTCTACTTCAATGGTGGGACTCATCAGTAACAACATTAGCGTTTCTTATAAAGTCTCTCCCAGTCCTAAGTACCCTTTCACAGGTGTAAACATTACAGTGAAATGCTGACTGACCAGCCCTTAACCAACAGGTGTAAACTTTACAGTGACATGCTGAATACAACAGGTGTAAACATTACAGTGAAATGCTGAATACAACAGGTGTAAACATTACAGTGAAATGCTGAATACAACAGGTGTAAACATTACAGTGAAATGCTGACCGACCAGCCCTTAACCAACAGGTGTAAACATTACAGTGAAATGCTGAATACAACAGGTGTAAACATTACAGTGAAATGCTGAATACAACAGGTGTAAACATTACAGTGAAATGCTGAATACAACAGGTGTAAACATTACAGTGAAATGCTGAATACAACAGGTGTAAACATTACAGTGAAATGCTGAATACAACAGGTGTAAACATTACAGTGAAATGCTGAATACAACAGGTGTAAACATTACAGTGAAATGCTGAATACAACAGGTGTAAACATTACAGTGAAATGCTGAATACAACAGGTGTAAACATTACAGTGAAATGCTGAATACAACAGGTGTAAACTTTACAGTGAAATGCTGAATACAACAGGTTTAAACATTACAGTGAAATGCTGAATACAACAGGTGTAAACATTACAGTGAAATGCTGAATACAACAGGTGTAAACATTACAGTGAAATGCTGAATACAACAGGTGTAAACTTTACAGTGAAATGCTGAATACAACAGGTGTAAACATTACAGTGAAATACTGAATACAACAGGTGTAAACATTACAGTGAAATGCTGAATACAACAGGTGTAAACATTACAGTGAAATGCTGAATACAACAGGTGTAAACACTACAGTGAAATGCTGAATACAACAGGTGTAAACATTACAGTGAAATGCTGAATGCAACAGGTGTAAACATTACAGTGAAATGCTGACCGACCAGCCCTTAACCAACAGGTGTAAACATTACAGTGAAATGCTGAATACAACAGGTGTAAACATTACAGTGAAATGCTGACCGACCAGCCCTTAACCAACAGGTGTAAACATTACAGTGAAATGCTGAATACAACAGGTGTAAACATTACAGTGAAATGCTGAATACAACAGGTGTAAACATTACAGTGAAATGCTGAATACAACAGGTGTAAACATTACAGTGAAATGCTGACCGACCAGCCCTTAACCAACAGGTGTAAACATTACAGTGAAATGCTGAATACAACAGGTGTAAACATTACAGTGAAATGCTGAATACAACAGGTGTAAACATTACAGTGAAATGCTGAATACAACAGGTGTAAACATTACAGTGAAATGCTGACCGACCAGCCCTTAACCAACAGGTGTAAACATTACAGTGAAATGCTGAATACAACAGGTGTAAACATTACAGTGAAATGCTGAATACAACAGGTGTAAACATTACAGTGAAATGCTGAATACAACAGGTGTAAACATTACAGTGAAATGCTGAATACAACAGGTGTAAACATTACAGTGAAATGCTGAATACAACAGGTGTAAACTTTACAGTGAAATGCTGAATACAACAGGTGTAAACATTACAGTGAAATGCTGAATACAACAGGTGTAAACTTTACAGTGAAATGCTGAATACAACAGGTGTAAACATTACAGTGAAATGCTGAATACAACAGGTGTAAACATTACAGTGAAATGCTGAATACAACAGGTGTAAACATTACAGTGAAATGCTGAATACAACAGGTGTAAACATTACAGTGAAATGCTGAATACAACAGGTGTAAACATTACAGTGAAATGCTGAATACAACAGGTGTAAACTTTACAGTGAAATGCTGACCGACCAGCCCTTAACCAACAGGTGTAAACATAACAGTGAAATGCTGAATACAACAGGTGTAAACATTACAGTGAAATGCTGACCGACCAGCCCTTAACCAAGAGGTGTAAACATTACAGTGAAATGCTGACCAGCCCTTAACCAACAGGTGTAAACATTACAGTGAAATGCTGACCGACCAGCCCTTAACCAACAGGTGTAAACCTCACAGTGAAATGCTGACCAGCAATTCACCAACAGTGCAGTTTTAAGAAAAATACAAAAATATCAATAAGTGTTCATAAGTCAAAAATTGAATTTGAACTCAATTTTTTTTTGAATTCTAAATGCCATCTGGAGTTAAAAACAGTTTCTTAAAATTAAAATTCTACATTTCGGCGCAGCGGGCCAAGTGCTTCTATACAACCGTCACAACGTCATCAGGAGAAACCAGACGTGCTTGTTGATCACATGGAGCCACTACAGACACCAGACAATGAAAACACTTGACAAATGTCCTAAAAAACAATGGGTTATGAAATTAACCAAAACTGTAGCAGGCTGTGAACTCTGCAAAACCCAACGTTTCCACTCTGAGAATGAGAACGGTGAAATGACTGTATTTAATACCTGTATTTATGAACAGATACACTACGTTACTGTAATTAATACCTGCATTAATTAACAGACACACTACTTTACTGTAATTACTACCTGCATTTAACAGACACACTGCTTTACTGTAATTAATACCTGCATTTATTAAGACACTTTACTACACTACTACACTGCTTTACTGTAATTAATACCTGCATTTATGAACAGCCACTTTACTACACTACTACACTGCTTTACTGTAATTAATACCTGCATTAATGAACAGACACACTACTTTACTGTAATTAATACCTGCATTTATGAACAGCCACATTACTTTACTGTAATTAATACCTGCATTAATGAACAGACACACTACTTTACTGTAATTAATACCTGCATTTATGAACAGCCACACTACTTTACTGTAATTAATACCTGCATTAATGAACAGACACACTACTTTACTGTAATTAATAGCTGCATTAATGAACAGACACACTACTTTACTGTAATTAATACCTGCATTAATGAACAGCCACTTTACTACACTGCTTTACTGTAATTAATACCTGCATTTAGTAACAGACACTTTACTACACTACTACACTGCTTTACTGTAATTAATACCTGCATTTATGAACAGCCACACTACTTTACTGTAATTAATACCTGCATTAATGAACAGACACACTACTTTACTGTAATTTAACAGACATGAATGGAACCAAATGATGGGGACGAACGGTGTATTTACTACTGGTGACGTGTACTGGGGGAATTGATAAAACACGATTCACACCATGAAACAATGAATGTGCAAGAATCTGCGGGAGGAAGCTCAGCCGTTCTGAGCCCTTCACGTCTGGATTAAAACCTACATTTAACCGTCAAAAATCTATGTTTATCACACCGTGGATTCTGAAGTCAATGTTTTATCTTGTTGCCACTCTTCTCTGTCTGTCTGAGGAGAGCTCTCTACGTGAAGAAAGAGAATAGCAGCTCCCCTGTCGACACAGAACCAGTCAGTACTAGAGACCACCTGGACACAGAACCAGTCAGTACTAGAGAACACCTGGAGACAGAACCAGTCAGTACTAGAGACCACCTGGAGACAGAACCAGTCAGTACTAGAGAACACCTGGACACAGAACCAGTCAGTACTAGAGAACACCTGGAGACAGAACCAGTCAGTACTAGAGAACACCTGGACAGACAGAACCAGTCAGTACTAGAGACCACCTGGAGACAGAACCAGTCAGTACTAGAGACCACCTGGAGACAGAACCAGTCAGTACTAGAGACCACCTGGAGACAGAACCAGTCAGTACTAGAGACCACCTGGAGACAGAACCAGTCAGTACTAGAGAACACCTGGAGACAGAACCAGTCAGTACTAGAGACCACCTGGAGACAGAACCAGTCAGTACTAGAGAACACCTGGACACAGAACCAGTCAGTACTAGAGAACACCTGGAGACAGAACCAGTCAGTACTAGAGAACACCTGGAGACAGAACCAGTCAGTACTAGAGACCACCTGGAGACAGAACCAGTCAGTACTAGAGACCACCTGGAGACAGAACCAGTCAGTACTAGAGACCACCTGGAGACAGAACCAGTCAGTACTAGAGACCACCTGGAGACAGAACCAGTCAGTACTAGAGACCACCTGGAGACAGAACCAGTCAGTACTAGAGACCACCTGGAGACAGAACCAGTCAGTACTAGAGACCAACTGGAGACAGAACCAGTCAGTACTAGAGACCACCTGGAGACAGAACCAGTCAGTACTAGAGACCACCTGGAGACAGAACCAGTCAGTACTAGAGACCACCTGGAGACAGAACCAGTCAGTACTAGAGACCACCTGGAGACAGAACCAGTCAGTACTAGAGACCACCTGGAGACAGAACCAGTCAGTACTAGAGACCACCTGGAGACAGAACCAGTCAGTACTAGAGACCACCTGGAGACAGAACCAGTCAGTACTAGAGACCACCTGGAGACAGAACCAGTCAGTACTAGAGACCACCTGGAGACAGAACCAGTCAGTACTAGAGACCACCTGGAGACAGAACCAGTCAGTACTAGAGACCACCTGGAGACAGAACCAGTCAGTACTAGAGACCACCTGGAGGCAGAACCAGTCAGTACTAGAGACCACCTGGAGACCGAACCAGTCAGTACTAGAGACCACCTGGAGACAGAACCAGTCAGTACTAGAGACCACCTGGAGACAGAACCAGTCAGTACTAGAGACCACCTGGAGACAGAACCAGTCAGTACTAGAGACCACCTGGAGGCAGAACCAGTCAGTACTAGAGACCACCTGGAGACAGAACCAGTCAGTACTAGAGACCACCTGGAGACAGAACCAGTCAGTACTACAGAACCAGTCAGTACTAGAGACCACCTGGAGACAGAACCAGTCAGTACTAGAGACCACCTGGAGACAGAACCAGTCAGTACTAGAGACCACATGGAGGCAGAACCAGTCAGTACTAGAGACCACCTGGAGACAGAACCAGTCAGTACTAGAGACCACCTGGAGACAGAACCAGTCAGTACTAGAGACCACCTGGAGACAGAACCAGTCAGTACTAGAGACCACCTGGAGACAGAACCAGTCAGTACTAGAGACCACCTGGAGACAGAACCAGTCAGTACTAGAGACCACCTGGAGACAGAACCAGTCAGTACTAGAGACCACCTGGAGACAGAACCAGTCAGTACTAGAGACCACCTGGAGACAGAACCAGTCAGTACTAGAGACCACCTGGACACAGAACCAGTCAGTACTAGAGAACACCTGGAGACAGAACCAGTCAGTACTAGAGACCACCTGGAGGCAGAACCAGTCAGTACTAGAGAACCAGTCAGTACTAGAGACCACCTGGAGACAGACCCAGTCAGTACTAGAGACCACCTGGAGGCAGAACCAGTCAGTACTAGAGACCCAGTCAGTACTAGAGACCACCTGGAGACAGAACCAGTCAGTAATAGAGAACCAGTCAGTACTAGAGACCCAGTCAGTACTAGAGACCACCTGGAGGCAGAACCAGTCAGTACTAGAGAACCAGTCAGTACTAGAGACCACCTGGAGACAGAACCAGTCAGTACTAGAGAACCAGTCAGTACTAGAGACCACCTGGAGACAGAACCAGTCAGTACTAGAGACCACCTGGAGACAGAACCAATCAGTACTAGGGAACCAGTCAGTACTAGAGACCCAGTCAGTACTAGAGACCACCTGGAGGCAGAACCAGTCAGTACAAGAGAACCAGTCAGTACTAGAGACCACCTGGAGACAGAACCAGTCAGTACTAGAGACCACCTGGAGACAGAACCAGTCAGTACTAGAGACCACCTGGAGACAGAACCAGTCAGTACTAGAGAACCAGTCAGTACTAGTGACCACCTGGAGACAGAACCAGTCAGTAATAGAGAACCAGTCAGTACTAGAGACCCAGTCAGTACTAGAGACCACCTGGAGACAGAACCAGTCAGTACTAGAGACCCAGTCAGTACTAGAAACCACCTGGAGACAGAACCAGTCAGTACTAGAGACACAGTCAGTACTAGAGACCACCTGGAGACAGAACCAGTCAGTACTAGAGAACCAGTCAGTACTAGAGACCACCTGGAGACAGAACCAGTCAGTACTAGAGAACCAGTCAGTACTAGAGACCCAGTCGGTACTAGAGACCCAGTCGGTACTAGAGACCACCTGGAGACAGAACCAGTCAGTACTAGAGAACCAGTCAGTACTAGAGACCCAGTCGTTACTAGAGACCCAGTCGGTACTAGAGACCACCTGGAGACAGAGGAGTTCAGCTGAACAGAGAGATGGAGAGAGAGACAGAGCAGATACCCCACCCTAAACCTTACCAAGCAGATACCCCACCCTAAACCTTACCAAGCAGATACCCCACCCTAAACCTTACCAAGCAGATACCCCACCCTAAACCTTACCAAGCAGATACCCCACCCTAAACCTTACCAAGCAGATACCCCACCCTAAACCTTACCAAGCAGATACCCCACCCTAAACCCTACCAAGCAGATACCCCACCCTAAACCTTACCAAGCAGATACCCCACCCTAAACCTTACCAAGCAGATACCCCACCCTAAACCTTACCAAGCAGATACCCCACCCTAAACCTTACCAAGCAGATACCCCACCCTAAACCTTACCAAGCAGATACCCCACCCTAAACCCTACCAAGCAGATACCCCACCCTAAACCTTACCAAGCAGATACCCCACCCTAAACCTTACCAAGCAGATACCCCACCCTAAACCTTACCAAGCAGATACCCCACCCTAAACCTTACCAAGCAGATACCCCACCCTAAACCTTACCAAGCAGATACCCCACCCTAAACCTTACCAAGCAGATACCCCGTTTTGCAATTTCCATGACCATAGAGGATCTTCTTCCCTCCTCCCTCACCTCATCAGCCATGACCATAGAGGATCTCCCTCCTCTCTCCCTCCCTCCTCACCTCATCAGCCATGACCATAGAGGATCTCCCTCCTCCCTCCCTCCTCACCTCATCATCCATGACCATAGAGGATCTCCCTCCTCCCTCCTCACCTCATCAGCCATGACCATAGAGGATCTCCCTCCTCCCTCCCTCATCAGCCATGACCATAGAGGATCTCCCTCCTCCCTCCTCACCTCATCAGCCATGACCATAGAGGATCTCCCTCCTCCCTCCTCACCTCATCAGCCATGACCATAGAGGATCTCCCTCCCTCCTCCCTCACCTCATCAGCCATGACCATAGAGGATCTCCCTCCTCCCTCCCTCCTCACCTCATCATCCATGACCATAGAGGATCTCCCTCCTCCCTCCTCACCTTATCAGCCATGACCATAGAGGATCTCCCTCCTCCCTCCCTCCCTCCTCACCTCATCAGCCATGACCATAGAGGATCTCCCTCCTCCCTCCCTCCCTCCTCACCTCATCAGCCATGACCATAGAGGATCTCCCTCCTCACCTCATCAGCCATGACCATAGAGGATCTCCCTCCTCCCTCCCTCCTCACCTCATCAGCCATGACCATAGAGGATCTCCCTCCTCACCTCACCAGCCATGACCATTGAGGATCTCCCTCCTCCCTCCCTCCTCACCTTATCAGCCATGATCATGGAGGATCTCCCTCCTCCCTCCCTCCCTCCTCACCTTATCAGCCATGACCATAGAGGATCTCCCTCCTCCCTCCCTCCCTCCTCACCTTATCAGCCATGACCATAGAGGATCTCCCTCCTCCCTCCCTCCCTCCCTCCCTCCCTCCTCACCTTATCAGCCATGACCATAGAGGATCTCCCTCCTCCCTCCCTCCCTCCCTCCCTCCCTCCCTCCTCACCTTATCAGCCATGATCATGGAGGACCCCCCGTGGATGCCCAGTATGGGGATCAGTGTCTGGGAGGAAATAAAATCCAATATCTGAGCGATGGCCTCCTGGTCCGTCCCGTCTCCGAACACCACCCCGTGGATCTTGGTCCCGGACATCAGGTCGCACACGTGGGTGATGATACTCTTGGGGTCTGTCTCGTTGACCAACACGGTGACCACGTTGACGTCCATGGGGTCGTCTTTGCTCCAGAGAGCCCGAATGTCCCGGTCGGAGATGTAGCGCGTGCGGCCCAGGATCACAGCGATGTTGAGGATGGGGACCTTCTGACCTTCCACCTCCATGACCAGGGTCACCAGGGTCACCAGGGAACACAGGAGAGCTGGGAAGGCCAGGGTCAGCCCCTACCCACTGACATGTTGAGACACTTCATCTCCTGGGGGAGAGAGAGAGGGAGAGAGAGAGAGATTAATATAACATGGAGATACTGAAGAAGATATTGAGTAAGGTAGGGACAGAAATATGTATATCGAGAGAAAAAAAGAGAAAAAATGTAGAAACCATAGAACTGATTCTAATTCTAGAACTGATTCTGATTCTAGAACTCATTCTAATTCTAGAACAGATTTTAACTATAGAATACATTCTCATTCTAAATCTGATTGTAATTCTAGAACTGATTCTAATTCTAGAACTGATTCTAATTCTAGTATACATTCTCATTCTAAATCAGATTGTGATTCAAGAACTGATTGTATACAACTATACTGAAGAGAAATAGAAACACAACATGCAATAATTTCATTGATTTTACTGAGTTACAGTTCATATGTGGAAATCAGTCAATTGAAATAAATTCATTAGGTCCTAATCTATGGATTTCTCATGACTGGGAATACAGATATGCCTCTGTTTGTCACAAATACCTTAAAATAAAATGGGTCTCACAATGGGCCTCAGGATCTCATCACGGTATCTCTGAGCATTCAAATTGCCATCAATAAAATGCTATTGGGATGGTTGTCCATAGTTTATGCCTGCCCACACCATAACCCCACCGGCACCATGGGACGTTCTGTTCACAACGTTGACATCAGCAAACCGCTCGGCCACATGACGCCATAAACGTGGTCTGCGGTTGTGAGGCCGGTTGGACGTACTGCCAAATTCTCTAAAATTATGTTGGAAAAGCGGCTTATGGTAGAGAAATGAACATTCAATTCTCTGACAACAGCTCTGGTGGACATTCCAGCAGTCAGCATGCCAATTGCACGCTCCCTCAAAACATGAGACATCTGTGGTGCGACAAAACTCCAAATTTTAGAGTGGCCTTTTATTGTCCCCAGCACAAGGTGCACCTGTGTAATGACCATGCCATTTAATTCACTTCTTGATATGCCACACCTGTCAGGTGAATGGATTATCATGACAAAGAAGAAATGCTCACTAACAGGGGTGTAAAACAATTTGAGCAAAACAATTTGAGGGAAATAAGATTGTTTGTGCGTATGAAACACGGATATTACATTTCACGTCGTGAAACACGGAACCAACACTTTACAGGTTCCCTTTATATTTTTTTGTTCAGTGTTCGATTTAGACGACACCAGATTGGTGTGACACAAGTGTAAGAAACGCCCTCTGTCCCACAATTAAACCAATCCAACGCTTTAGAAGGTCTACGAAAGGGGAAATGAGGCAGAAGGGGAAAGGGGATTGGACGGCAGCCAACAGTCTAGAGGTTCTATTAGGCGATCAGAACTGTCCACTACACTGTTCTGTAAGGTAATGCAGTAGGTTAGACGCCTGCTCTCAGAACTGTCCACTACACTGTTCTGTAAGGTAATGCAGTAGGTTAGACACCTGCTCTCAGAACTGTCCACTACACTGTTCTGTAAGGTAATGCAGTAGGTTAGACGCCTGCTCTCAGAACGGGGCCACTACACTGTTCTGTAAGGTAATGCAGTAGGTTAGAGGCCTGCTCTCAGAACTGTCCACTACACTGTTCTGTAAGGTAATGCAGTAGGTTAGACGCCTGCTCTCAGAACTGTCCACTACACTGTTCTGTAAGGTAATGCAGTAGGTTCGACGCCTGCTCTCAGAACTGTCCACTACACTGTTCTGTAAGGTAATGCAGTAGGTTGGACACCTGCTCTCAGAACGGGACCACTACACTGTTCTGTAAGGTAATGCAGTAGGTTAGAGGCCTGCTCTCAGAACTGTCCACTACACTGTTCTGTAAGGTAATGCTGTAGGTTAGACACCTGCACTCAGAACTGTCCACTACACTGTTCTGTAAGGTAATGCAGTAGGTTAGACGCCTGCTCTCAGAACTGTCCACTACACTGTTCTGTAAGGTAATGCAGTAGGTTAGACACCTGCTCTCAGAACAGGGCCACTACACTGTTCTGTAAGGTAATGCAGTAGGTTAGACGCCTGCTCTCAGAACAGGGCCACTACACTGTTCTGTAAGGTAATGCAGTAGGTTAGACACCTGCTCTCAGAACTGTCCACTACACTGTTCTGTAAGGTAATGCAGTAGGTTAGACACCTGCTCTCAGAACTGTCCACTACACTGTTCTGTAAGGTAATGCAGTAGGTTAGACGCCTGCTCTCAGAACTGTCCACTACACTGTTCTGTAAGGTAATGCAGTAGGTTAGACCCCTGCTCTCAGAACTGTCCACTACACTGTTCTGTAAGGTAATGCAGTAGGTTAGACGCCTGCTCTCAGAACTGTCCACTACACTGTTCTGTAAGGTAATGCAGTAGGTTAGACTCCTGCACTCAGAACTGTCCACTACACTGTTCTGTAAGGTAATGCAGTAGGTTAGACACCTGCACTCAGAACTGTCCACTACACTGTTCTGTAAGGTAATGCAGTAGGTTAGACGCCTGCTCTCAGAACTGTCCACTACACTGTTCTGTAAGTTAATGCAGTAGGTTAGACGCCTGCTCTCAGAACGGGACCACTACACTGTTCTGTAAGGTAATGCAGTAGGTTAGACGCCTGCTCTCAGAACTGTCCACTACACTGTTCTGTAAGGTAATGCAGTAGGTTGGACGCCTGCTCTCAGAACTGTCCACTACACTGTTCTGTAAGGTAATGCAGTAGGTTGGACGCCTGCTCTCAGAACTGTCCACTATACTGTTCTGTAAGGTAATGCAGTAGGTTGGACGCCTGCTCTCAGAACGGGGCCACTACACTGTTCTGTAAGGTAATGCAGTAGGTTAGACGCCTGCTCTCAGAACTGTTCACTACACTGTTCTGTAAGGTAATGCAGTAGGTTCGACGCCTGCTCTCAGAACTGTCCACTACACTGTTCTGTAAGGTAATGCAGTAGGTTAGACGCCTGCTCTCAGAACTGTCCACTACACTGTTCTGTAAGGTAATGCAGTAGGTTGGACGCCTGCTCTCAGAACTGTCCACTACACTGTTCTGTAAGGTAATGCAGTAGGTTAGACGCCTGCTCTCAGAACTGTCCACTACACTGTTCTGTAAGGTAATGCAGTAGGTTGGACGCCTGCTCTCAGAACTGTCCACTACACTGTTCTGTAAGGTAATGCAGTAGGTTAGACACCTGCTCTCAGAACATACTACTTTATACTACAGTCCTATATAGTACACTACTCTATACTACAGCCCTATTCCCTATATAGTACACTACTTTATACTACAGCCCTATTCCCTATATAGTGCACTACTTCTACTACAGCCCTATTCCCTATATAGTACACTACTTCTACTACAGCCCTATTCCCTATATAGTGCACTACTTTATACTACAGCCCTATTCCCTATATAGTACACTACTTTATACTACAGCACTATTACCTATATAGTGCACTACTTTATACTACAGCCATATATAGTACACTACTCTATACTACAGCCCTATTCCCTATATAGTGCACAACTTTATACTACAGCCCTATTCCCTATATAGTGCACTACTTTATACGACAGCCCTATTCCCTATATAGTGCACCACTTTCTACTACAGCCCTATTCCCTATATAGTGCACTACTTTATACTACAGCCCTATTCCCTATATAGTGCACTACTTTATACTACAGCCCTATTCCCTATATTACATTTACATTTAAGTCATTTAGCAGACGCTCTTACCCAGAGCGACTTACAAATTGGTGAATTCACCTTCTGACATCAGTGGAACAGCCACTTTACAATAGTGCATCTATTAAATCATTTAAGGGGGGGTGAGAAGGATTGCTTTATCCTATCCTAGGTATTCCTTGAAGAGGTGGGGTTTCAGGTGTCTCCGGAAGGTGGTGATTGACTCCGCTGTCCTGGCGTCGCCTATTCCCTATATAGTGCACTACTTTATACTACAGCCCTATTCCCTATATAGTGCACTACTTTATACTACAGCCCTATTCCCTATATAGTGCACTACTTTATACTACAGCCCTATTCCCTATATAGTGTGTGTGTGTGTCTGTGTGTGTGTGTCTGTGTGTGTGTGTGTGTGTGTGTGTGTGTGTGTGTGTGTGTGTGTGTGTGTGTGTGTGTGTGTGTGTGTGTGTGTGTGTGTGTGTGTGTGTGTGTGTGTGTGTGTGTCTGTGTGTGTGTGAGTGAGAGAGAGAGGAGAGAGAGTGTGTGTGTGTGTGTGTGTGTGTGTGTGTGCGTGCGTGCGTGCGTGCGTGCGTGCGTGCGTGCGTGAGTGAGTGAGTGAGTGAGTGAGAGAGAGAGAGAGAGAGAGAGAGAGAGAGTGTGTGTGTGAGAGAGAGTGTGTGTGTGTGTTCTCTCAAGGGGGTGAGCACCCCAGGGGGGGACGAAATAAGTGGTCCTCCGCTCGTTACGGTGTGTGTGTGTGACATCATCACCACTGGTCCACCGGGATCTCGCCTGTTCGCTCGAACTGACAGAACACGGGCTCAGTATGTGTGTGTATGTGTGTGCGTGTTAGAGGCTTGTCAGTGAGGAGGGATGGCCAGCAGACTAGGACAGGCAGGGACTTATAGATAATGAATAGGAGACTGAACACACACACACACATCCCCTGTTGATTACATGGTTCAGATACACTGTTCTACACACACACACCGTACACACACACGCACACACACCATACACACACACACACCATACACACACACACACATCCCCTGTTGATTACATGGTTCAGATACACAATTCCACTGTTGAGGCTGAGAGAGGAAGAAAGGTACATCTTTCCTCAGAACAAATACAGACCTTAATATGCTCAGATCAACTCCTAGACTACTCTACTGAGATGTTAAAGACAGGGCCTAGGTTACTAGATCCAATAGTACAGACCTTAATACAACTCCTAGACTACTCTACTGAGATGCTAAAGACAGGGCCTAGGTTACTAGATCCACTAGTACAGACCTTAATACAACTCCTAGACTACTCTACTGAGATGTTAAAGACAGGGCCTCGGTTACTAGATCCACTAGTACAGACCTTAATACAACTCCTAGACTACTCTACTGAGATGTTAAAGACAGGGCCTAGGTTACTAGATCCAATAGTACAGACCTTAATACAACTCCTAGACTACTCTACTGAGATGTTAAAGACAGGTCCTAGGTTACTAGATCCACTAGTACAGACCTTAATACAACTCCTAGACTACTCTACTGAGATGTTAAAGACAGGGCCTAGGTTACTAGATCCACTAGTACAGACCTTAATACAACTCCTAGACTACTCTACTGAGATGTTAAAGACAGGGCCTAGGTTACTAGATCCATTAGTACAGGCCTTAATACAACTCCTAGACTACTCTACTGAGATGTTAAAAACAGGGCCTAGGTTACTAGATCCACTAGTACAGGCCTTAATACAACTCCTAGACTACTCTACTGAGATGCTAAAGACAGGGCCTAGGTTACTAGATCCATTAGTACAGGCCTTAATACAACTCCTAGACTACTCTACTGAGATGTTAAAAACAGGGCCTAGGTTACTAGATCCACTAGTACAGGCCTTAATACAACTCCTAGACTACTCTACTGAGATGCTAAAGACAGGGCCTAGGTTACTAGATCCACTAGTACAGGCCTTAATACAACTCCTAGACTACTCTACTGAGATGTTAAAGACAGGGCCTAGGTTACTAGATCCACTAGTACAGACCTTAATACAACTCCTAGACTACTCTACTGAGATGTTAAAGACAGGGCCTAGGTTACTAGATCCACTAGTACAGGCCTTAATACAACTCCTAGACTACTCTACTGAGATGTTAAAAACAGGGCCTAGGTTACTAGATCCACTAGTACAGACCTTAATACAACTCCTAGACTACTCTACTGAGATGTTAAAAACAGGGCCTAGGTTACTAGATCCACTAGTACAGGCCTTAATACAACTCCTAGACTACTCTACTGAGATGTTAAAAACAGGGCCTAGGTTACTAGATCCACTAGTACAGACCTTAATACAACTCCTAGACTACTCTACTGAGATGTTAAAGACAGGGCCTAGGTTACTAGATCCACTAGTACAGGCCTTAATACAACTCCTAGACTACTCTACTGAGATGTTAAAGACAGGGCCTAGGTTACTAGATCCACTAGTACAGGCCTTAATACAACTCCTAGACTACTCTACTGAGACGTTAAAGACAGGGCCTAGGTTACTAGATCCACTAGTACAACTCCTAGACTACTCTACTGAGATGTTAACGGGAGGGCCTAAGTTATTGTGGTAACAGTTATGGTGCAAGGGGGGTCCTGGTACAAGGGGGGTCCTGGTACAAGGGGGGTCCTGGTACAAGGGGGGTCCTGGTACAAGGGGTGTCATGGTACAAGGGGGGTCCTGGTGCAAGGGGGTCCTGGTACAAGGGGGGTCCTGTAGTAACAGTTCTGGTACAAGGGGGTCCTGGTACAAGGGGGGTCCTGGTACAAGGGGGTCCTGGTGCAAGGGGGGTCCTGGTACAAGGGGGGTCCTGGTACAAGGGGGTCCTGGTACAAGGGGGGTCCTGGTACAAGGGGGTCCTGGTACAAGGGGGTCCTGGTACAAGGGGGGTCCTGGTGCAAGGGGGTCCTGGTACAAGGGGGGTCCTGTAGTAACAGTTATGGTGCAAGGGGGTCCTGGTGCAAGGGGGTCCTGGTGCAAGGGGGTCCTGGTACAAGGGGTGTCATGGTACAAGGGGGTCCTGGTACAAGGGGGACCTGGTACACTGGGGGGTCCTGGTACAAGGGGGGTCCTGGTACAAGGGGGGTCCTGGTACAAGGGGGGTCCTGTAGTAACAGTTATGGTACAAGGGGGGTCCTGGTACAAGGGGGTCCTGTTGTAACAGTTCTGGTACAAGGGGGGTCCTGGTACAAGGGGGTCATGGTGCAAGGGGGGTCCTGGTACAAGGGGGTCCTGGTACAAGGGGTGTCATGGTACAAGGGGGGTCCTGGTACACTGGGGGGGTCCTGGTACAAGGGGGTCCTGGTACAAGGGGGGTCCTGGTACAAGGGGGTCCTGTAGTAACAGTTATGGTACAAGGGGGTCCTGGTACAAGGGGGGTCCTGTTGTAACAGTTCTGGTACAAGGGGGGGTCCTGGTACAAGGGGGTCCTGGTACAAGGGGGTCCTGGTACAAGGGGGGTCCTGTAGTTACAGTCCTGGTACAAGGGGGGTCCTGGTACAAGGGGGGTCCTGTAGTAAGTTCTGGTGCAAGGGGGTCCTGGTACAAGGGGGGTCCTGTAGTAACAGTTCTGGTACAAGGGGGTCCTGGTACAAGGGGGTCCTGGTACAAGGGGAGTCCTGCAGTAAGTTCTGGTACAAGGGGGTCCTGGTACAAGGGGGTCCTGGTGCAAGGGGGTCCTGGTGCAAGGGGTCCTGGTACAAGGGGGGTCCTGGTACAAGGGGGTCCTGGTACAAGGGGGGTCCTGGTACAAGGGGGTCCTGGTACAAGGGGGTCCTGGTACAAGGGGGTCCTGGTACAAGGGGGTCCTGTAGTAAGTTCTGGTGCAAGGGGGGTCCTGGTACAAGGGGGGTCCTGTAGTAACAGTTCTGGTACAAGGGGGTCCTGGTACAAGGGGGGTCCTGGTACAAGGGGAGTCCTGCAGTAAGTTCTGGTACAAGGGGGTCCTGGTACAAGGGGGGTCCTGGTGCAAGGGGGGTCCTGGTGCAAGGGGGGTCCTGGTACAAGGGGGTCCTGGTACAAGGGGGGTCCTGGTACAAGGGGGGTCCTGGTACAAGGGGGTCCTGGTGCAAGGGGGGTCCTGGTGCAAGGGGGGTCCTGGTGCAAGGGGGGTCATGGTGCAAGGGGGGTCCTGTAGTAACAGTTCTGGTACAAGGGGGTCCTGGTACAAGGGGGGTCATGGTGCAAGGGGGGTCCTGGTACAAGGGGGGTCCTGGTACAAGGGGTGTCATGGTACAAGGGGGGTCCTGGTACACTGGGGGGGTCCTGGTACAAGGGGGGTCCTGGTACAAGGGGGGTCCTGGTACAAGGGGGTCCTGTAGTAACAGTTATGGTACAAGGGGGTCCTGGTACAAGGGGGTCCTGTTGTAACAGTTCTGGTACAAGGGGGGTCCTGGTACAAGGGGGTCCTGGTACAAGGGGGTCCTGGTACAAGGGGGGTCCTGTAGTTACAGTCCTGGTACAAGGGGGTCCTGGTACAAGGGGGGTCCTGTAGTAAGTTCTGGTGCAAGGGGGTCCTGGTACAAGGGGGTCCTGTAGTAACAGTTCTGGTACAAGGGGGGTCCTGGTACAAGGGGGTCCTGGTACAAGGGGGAGTCCTGCAGTAAGTTCTGGTACAAGGGGGTCCTGGTGCAAGGGGGTCCTGGTACAAGGGGGGTCCTGGTACAAGGGGGTCCTGGTACAAGGGGGTCCTGGTACAAGGGGGGTCCTGGTGCAAGGGGGGTCCTGGTGCAAGGGGGGTCCTGGTACAAGGGGGGTCCTGGTACAAGGGGGTCCTGGTACAAGGGGGGTCCTGTAGTAACAGTTCTGGTACAAGGGGGTCCTGGTACAAGGGGGGGTCCTGGTACAAGGGGGTCCTGGTACAAGGGGGTCATGGTACAAGGGGGGGTCCTGGTACACTGGGGGGTCCTGGTACAAGGGGGGTCCTGGTACAAGGGGGGTCCTGGTACAAGGGGGTCCTGTAGTAACAGTTCTGGTACAAGGGGGTCCTGTAGTAACAGTTCTGGTACAAGGGGGTCCTGTTGTAACAGTTCTGGTACAAGGGGGTCCTGGTACAAGGGGGTCCTGGTACACTGGGGGTCCTGTAGTAACTGTTATGGTACAAAGGGGTGCTGGTACAAGGGGGTCCTGGTACACTGGGGGTCCTGGTACAAGGGGGTCCTGTAGTAACTGTTATGGTACAAGGGGGTCCTGGTACAAGGGGGTCCTGGTACACTGGGGTCCTGGTACAAGGGGGTCCTGTAGTAACTGCTCTGGTACAAGGGGGTCCTGGTACAAGGGGTCCTGTAGTAACAGTTCTGGTACACTGGGGGTTCTGGTACAAGGGGGGTCCTGGTACAAGGGGGTCCTGGTACAAGGGGGTTCTGGTACAAGGGGGTCCTGGAACACTGGGGGTTCTGGTACAAGGGGGGTTCTGGTACAAGGGGGTCCTGGTACAAGGGGGGTTCTGGTACAAGGGGGTCCTGTTGTAACAGTTCTGGTACAAGGGGGGTCTTGGTACACTGGGGGTTCTGGTACAAGGAGGGTCCTGGAACACTGGGGGTCCTGGTACACTGTGGCTTCTGGTACAAGGGGGGTCCTGGTACACTGGGGGTCCTGGTACACTGTGGCTTCTGGTACAAGGGGGGTCCAATGTCAGCACCGTATTGCAAATTAAGAAACTAAACTAAAGCAAAAGTTTACAGAAACTTTACTATGAAACCAAACATCAGAGATATAAAGACTGAGAGTAAAACATGATTTGGAGCTTTAAATTACATTTTGGTGGGTAAAAAGAAGAGAAAAGGCAAACTTGGCTCCTTCATCCATTGAATGAGTTGGCTCATTCATCACAAAGCCCCGCTGATATTGCCAACTACTTTTAATGACTTTTTCCCATTGACAAGATTAGCAAACTTCGGGATGACACACCAGTAACAAACGCTGACACGACACATCCAAGTATATCGGACCACATTATGACAGACAAGAAGTGTTTTAGTTTACCTGTATTTAACTAGGCAAGTCAGTTAAGGACAAATTCTTATTTACAATGACGGTCCTAGGAACAGTGGGTTAACTGCCTGTTCAGGGGCAGAACGACAGATTTGTACCTTGTCAACTCGGGGATTTGAACTTGCAACCTTCCGGTTACTAGTCCAATGCTCTAACCACTAGGCTACTTTTGAGTTCTGTTTTAAAGTCAGTGTGGAAGAGGTGAACATAGTATTGTTGTCTGTCAACAAGGACAAGCCACCGAGGGTCTGACAACCAGGATGAAAATGACTGAGGATAATGGCGGACGATATTCACGTCTTCAATTTAAGCCGGCTGGAGAGCGTGTTCCCTCAGGCCTGAAGGGAAGCTAGAAGTGATTCCCACCACCCAAGAATATTAAAGCCTTTACTGGCTGAAATAGTCGACCAATCAAACACCTTTAATAATAATCTTCTGGGGGGGGGAAATGGTGTTTGACCAAGATACATTCCTTCTTGTTTTACAGTAAACAAACTGACAACAGACATTCAGCAGGCTGTCAGGGAAGGACACTCAACCAGCACACACACACACACACACACTGGACACACACACACTGGACACACACTGGACACACACTGGACACACACACTGGACACACACACTGGACACACACACTGGACACACACACACACACACTGGACACACAGGATACATACACACTGGACACACAAACACACACTGGACACACAGCACACACACACACACACTGGACACATACACACACACTGGACACACACACACACTGGACACACACACACACACACACACTGGACACACACACACACACTGGACACATACACACACACTGGACACACACACACACTGGACACACACACACACTGGACACACACAGACACACACACACTGGACACACACACACACACTGGACACACACACTGGACACACACACACACACACTGGACACACACACACACACTGGACACACACACACACACACACTGGACACACACACACAGACACACACACACTGGACACACAGGATACATACACACTGGACACACAAACACACACACACACACACACAAACACACTGGACACACACACACACAGGACACACACACACACACACACACACTGGACACACACACACACACACACACACACTGGACAAACACACACTGGACACACAGGACACACACTGGACACACACACTGGACACACACACACACACTGGACACACACACACTGGACACACACACACACACTGGACACACACACACACTGGACACACACACACACACTGGACACACACACACACTGGACACACACACACTGGACACACACACACAGGACACACACACACACTGGACACACACACACACTGGACACACACACACACACTGGACACACACACACACACTGGACACACACACACTGGACACACACACACACACTGGACACACACACACACACACACACACTGGACACACACACACACTGGACACACACACACACACACACACACACACACACACACAGGACACACACACACTTTAACACACATTACTGATGATTGGCTGAGAGAAATTGATGATAAAAAATGATTGTGTGTGTGTGTGTGGGGGGTGTCTTGTTTAGACTTCAGGGCCACTTTTGATATTATCGATCATAGCTGCTGGGGAGAAAAATGTTGTATGTTACCTGGCTCACAGAACACAGAGGGTGTTCTTTAAAACGTATGTTACCCGGCTCACAGAACACAGAGGGTGTTCTTTAAAACGTACGTTACCTGGCTCACAGAACACAGAGGGTGTTCTTTAAAACGTATGTTATCTGGCTCACAGAACACAGAGGGTGTTCTTTAAAACGGATGTCACCTGGCTCACAGAACACAGAGGGTGTTCTTTAAAACGTACGTTACCTGGCTCACAGAACACAGAGGGTGTTCTTTAAAACCTATGTTGCCTGGCTCACAGAACACAGAGGGTGTTCTTTAAAACGTATGTCACCTGGCTCACAGAACACAGAGGGTGTTCTTTAAAACGTATGTCACCTGGCTCACAGAACACAGAGGGTGTTCTTTAAAACGTATGTCACCTGGCTCACAGAACACAGAGGGTGTTCTTTAAAACCTACGTTACCTGGCTCACAGAACACAGAGGGTGTTCTTTAAAACGTATGTTACCTGGCTCACAGAACACAGAGGGTGTTCTTTAAAACGGATGCTACCTGGCTCACAGAACACAGAGGGTGTTCTTTAAAACATATGTCACCTGGCTCACAGAACACAGAGGGTGTTCTTTAAAACGTATGTTACCTGGCTCACAGAACAGAGGGTGTTCTTTAAAACGTACGTTGCCTGGCTCACAGAACACAGAGGGTGTTCTTTAAAGCTAAGCGTCAGTATAGAGACAAAGTAGAATCTCAATTCAACGGCTCAGACACAAGAGGTATGTAGCAGGGTCTACAGTCAATCACGGATTACAAAAAGAAAACCAGCCCCGTCACGGAACACGATGCCTTGCTCCCAGGCAGAATAAATAACTGTTTTGCCGCTTTGAGGACAAACTTCTTCACAACAGTATCTCGGACCTGCCTGGTGTGTTCCTTGTTCTTCATGATGCTCTCTGCGCTTTTAACGGACCTCTAAGACTATCACAGTGCAGGTGCATTTATACGGAGACTTGATTACACACAGGTGGATTGTATTTATCATCATTAGTCATTTAGGTCAACATTGGATCATTCAGAGATCATCACTGAACTTCTGGAGAGAGTTTGCTGCACTGAAAATAAAGGGGCTGAATAATTTTGCACGCCCAATTTTTCAGTTTTTGATTTGTTAAAAAAGTTTGAAATATCCAATAAATGTCGTTCCACTTCTTGATTGTGTCCCACTTGTTGTTGATTCTTCACAAAAAAATACAGTTTTATATCTTTATGTTTGAAGCCTGAAATGTGGCAAAAGGTCGCAAAGTTCAAGGGGGCCGAATACTTTCGCAAGGCACTGTATGTGAGAATGCTGTTCATTGACTACAGCTCAGCATTTAACACCATAGTACCCTCCAAGCTCGTCATCAAGCTCGAGACCCTGGGTCTCGACCCCGCCCTGTGCAACTGGGTACTGGACTTCCTGACGGGCCGCCCCCAGGTGGTGAGGGTAGGTAAGAACATCTCCACCCCGCTGATCCTCAACACTGGGACAGTGGTAGGCTTGATTACCAACAACGACGAGACGGCCTACAGGGAGGAGGTGAGGGCCCTCAGAGAGTGGTGTCAGGAAAATAACCTCACACTCAACGTCAACAAAACTAAGGAGATGATTGTGGACTTCAGGAAACAGCAGAGGGAACACCCCCCTATCCACATCGATGGAACAGTAGTGGAGAGAGTAGCAAGTTTTAAGTTCCTCAGCATACACATCACAGACAAACTGAATTGGTCCACTCACACAGACAGCATCGTGAAGAAGGCGCAGCAGCGCCTCTTCAACCTCAGGAGGCTGAAGAAATTTGGCTTGTCACCAAAAGCACTCACAAACTTCTACAGATGCACAATCGAGAGCATCCTGGCGGGCTGTATCACCGCCTGGTACGGCAACTGCTCCACCCACAACCGTAAGGCTCTCCAGAGGGTAGTGAGGTCTGCACAACGCATCACCGGGGGCAAACTACCTTCCCTCCAGGACACCTACACCACCCGATGTCACAGGAAGGCCATAAAGATGATCAAGGACAACAACCACCCGAGCCACTGCCTGTTCACCCCGCTATCATCCAGAAGGCGAGGTCAGTACAGGTGCATCAAAGCTGGGACCGAGAGACTGAAAAACAGCTTCTATCTCAAAGCGATCAGACTGTTAAACAGCCACCACTAACATTGAGTGGCTGCTGCCAACACACTGACACTGACTCAACTCCAGCCACTTTAATAATGGGAATTGATGGGAAATGATGTAAATATATCACTAGCCACATTAAACAATGCTACCTAATATAATTTTTACATACCCTACATTATTCATCTCATATGTATACGTATATAATGTACTCTATATCATCGACTGCATCCTTATGTAATACATGTATCACTAGCCACTTTAACTATGCCACTTTGTTTACATACTCATCTCATATGTATATACTGTACTCAATACCATCTACTGTATCTTGCCTATGCTGCTCTGCACCATCACTCATTCATATATCCTTATGTACATATTCTTTATCCCCTTACACTGTGTATAAGACAGTAGTTTAGGAATTGTTAGTTAGATTACTTGTTGGTTATTACTGCATTGTCAGAACTAGAAGCACAAGAATTTCGCTACACTCGCATTAACATCGGCTAACCATGTGTATGTGACAAATAAAATTTGATTTGATTTGGTCTACAACCTTCGTCTTCTCCTAATGGAGAAAACAAATAACATATCTAAAAATAAAAAATAAAATAAAATTTGATTGGATTTGATTTAAACGGAAGCCTCTCCAACATATTGATACTACAAGTAGCTAAGATGAGGGGGGAGAGGAGAAGCCTGTCCATAATAAAGAGAGCTAGTACAAGTAGCTAAGATGAGGGGGTAGAGGTCTGTCCATAATAAAGAGAGCTAGTACAAGTAGCTAAGATGAGGGGGGAGAGGTCTGTCCATAATAAAGAGAGCAAGTACAAGTAGCTAAGATGAGGGTGGAGAGGTCTGTCCATAATAAAGAGAGCAAGTACAAGTAGCTAAGATGAGGGGGGAGAGGTCTGTCCATAATAAAGAGAGCTAGAACAAGTAGCTAAGATGAGGGTGGAGAGGTCTGTCCATAATAAAGAGATGCTCTGCCAACTGAACAGCATGTTAGAGGATGAAACAGCTCTACCATATAGATACTGTTGTGAATGTTAGAGGATGAAACAGCTCTACCATATAGATACTGTAGTGAATGTTAGAGGATGTTACAGCTCTACCATATAGATACTGTAGTGAATGTTAGAGGATGTTACAGCTCTACCATATAGATACTGTAGTGAATGTTAGAGGTAGGGTCTAGTTCTACCATATAGATACTGTAGTGAATGTTAGAGGATGTTACAGCTCTACCATATAGATACTGTAGTGAATGTTAGAGGATGTTACAGCTCTACCATATAGATACTGTAGTGAATGTTAGAGGATGTTACAGTTCTACCATATAGATACTGAAGTGAATGTTAGAGGATGTTAGAGCTCTAACATATAGATACTGTAGTGAATGTTAGAGGTAGGGTCTAGTTCTACCATATAGATACTGTAGTGAATGTTAGAGGATGTTACAGCTCTACCATATAGATACTGTAGTGAATGTTAGAGGATGTTACAGCTCTACCATATAGATACTGTAGTGAATGTTAGAGGTAGGGTCTAGTTCTACCATATAGATACTGTAGTGAATGTTAGAGGATGTTACAGCTCTAACATATAGATACTGTAGTGAATGTTAGAGGATGTTACAGCTCTACCATATAGATACTGTAGTGAATGTTAGAGGTAGGGTCTAGTTCTAACATATAGATACTGTAGTGAATGTTAGAGGTAGGGTCTAGTTCTAACATATAGATACTGTAGTGAATGTTGGAGGATGTTACAGCTCTAACATATAGATACTGTAGTGAATGTTAGAGGTAGGGTCTAGTTCTAACATATAGATACTGTAGTGAATGTTAGAGGATGTTACAGCTCTAACATATAGATACTGTAGTGAATGTTACAGGTAGGGTCTAGTTCTAATATATAGATACTGTCGTAACCTTCATTTGAATGACGAGTTTCAGAAGAAAGGTCTTTGTTTCTGGACATTTTAAGCCTGTAATTGAACCCACAAATGCTGATGCTCCAGATTCTCAACTAGTCTAAAAGGAGGCCCGTTTTATTGCTTCTTTAAATCAGAACAACAGTTTTCAGCTGTGCTAATATAATTGGGTTTTCTAATGATCAATTAGCCTTTTAAAATGATTACATTGGATTAGCTAACACAACGTGCCATTGGAACACAGGAGTGATGGTTGCTGATAATGGGCCTCTGTTCACCGATGTACATTTTCCATAAAAATATCTGTCGTTTACAGCTACAATAGTAATTTACAATATTAACAATGTCTACACTGTATTTCTGATCAACTTGATGTTATTTTAATAGGACAAAAAAAAAAGAGGATTTTCTTTCAAAAACAAGGACATTTCGTTACAAAGTCAAACATGAGAGAGAGGCTTGTGACAGGAGCGCATCGGCCCACCGGGCGGTGAGTGAGCTGCGCTTCTCGTTGGGTGAGTCAGTGAAACTTGTGACAGGAGCGCATCGGTCCACCGGGGCGGTGAGTGAGCTGCGCTTCTCGTTGGGTGAGTCAGTGAAACTTGTGACAGGAGCGCATGGCCCACCGGGGCAGTGAGTGAGCTGCGCTTCTCGTTGGGTGAGTCAGTGAAACTTGAAAGCTGCTTTCAGACTATAATTTCCTCCTCATAGTTGTCCAATACATTTCTCTCCTACACACCTCGGTCTCGGCTATTGACGGATTCAAGACAAGGTCGTTTTTGTTTTTTTTACGGATCTCAGATTCTCCGTTTTTTTGTCGGTGTGTGAAAGGACGCTGTCATTTTCAATCATTCAAGTATTATAAAAGACTCTGCTAGTTTCCAATCATAAACTGGATGAAAGGTGTTTATTAAAAAGGACACATTTTCCCAGACCCAAGGCTACAATTTTTTATTTTGCCCATGTGTGTAACTTCTGCAAAACCCCTCTCTCTCTAATATACTGCTCCATGCCAGTATGCAAAACCCCTCTCTCTCTAATCTACTGCTCCATGCCAATATGCAAAACCACTCTCTCTCTAATCTACTGCTCCATGCCAATATGCAAAACACCTCTCTCTCTAATCTACTGCTCCATGCCAATATGCAAAACCTCTCTCTCTCTAATCTACTGCTCCATGCCAATATGCAAAACCCCTCTCTCTCTAATATACTGCTCCATGCCAATATGCAAAACACCTCTCTCTCTAATCTACTGCTCCATGCCAATATGCAAAACCCCTCTCTCTCTAATATACTGCTCCATGCCAATATGCAAAACACCTCTCTCTCTAATCTACTGCTCCATGCCAATATGCAAAACCCCTCTCTCTATAATCTACTGCTCCATGCCAATATGCAAAACACCTCTCTCTCTAATCTACTGCTCCATGCCAATATGCAAAACCCCTCTCTCTCTAATATACTGCTCCATGCCAATATGCAAAACACCTCTCTCTCTAATCTACTGCTCCATGCCAATATGCAAAACCTCTCTCTCTCTAATCTACTGCTCCATGCCAATATGCAAAACCTCTCTCTCTCTAATCTACTGCTCCATGCCAATATGCAAAACACCTCTCTCTCTAATCTACTGCTCCATGCCAATATGCAAAACCTCTCTCTAATCTACTGCTCCATGCCAGTATGCAAAACCCCTCTCTCTCTAATCTACTGCTCCATGCCAGTATGCAAAACCCCTCTCTCTCTAATCTACTGCTCCATGCCAGTATGCAAAACCTCTCTCTCTCTCTAATCTACTGCTCCATGCCAGTATGCTAAACCTCTCTCTCTCTCTAATCTACTGCTCCATGCCAGTCTGCAAAACCCCTCTCTCTCTAATCTACTGTTCCATGCCAATATGCAAAACCCCTCTCTCTCTAATCTACTGCTCCATGCCAGTCTGCAAAACCCCTCTCTCTCTAATCTACTGTTCCATGCCAATATGCAAAACCCCTCTCTCTCTAATCTACTGCTCCATGCCAATATGCAAAACACCTCTCTCTCTAATCTACTGTTCCATGCCAGTATGCAAAACCTCTCTCTCTCTCTAATCTACTGCTCCATGCCAGTCTGCAAAACCCCTCTCTCTCTAATCTACTGTTCCATGCCAATATGCAAAACCCCTCTCTCTCTAATCTACTGCTCCATGCCAATATGCAAAACCACTCTCTTTCTAATATACTGCTCCATGCCAATATGCAAAACCACTCTCTCTCTAATATACTGCTCCATGCCAATATGTAAAACCACTCTCTCTCTAATATACTGCTCCATGCCAATATGCATAGCCATGATAATGCATGCAAGTTATTTTTTTCTAAATGCGTTCCAGAACCTCAGAACCCACCAGGTCGCACACACACCAACACACTCTCGACGCACGTTTTGTTCCAGTACCCCCGAGCCCTCTAGGTCCCCCCCGGCTCACGTTTTGTTCCAGCACTTCACAATTGATAAATGACGCACTGCACATTTCAAAATTAACCCTTCCATTGTTCCAGTTAGCAGTTAGCCGCGCTAAACGGTCATTAGCCCTTCCATTGTTCCAGTTAGCAGTTAGCTGTGCTAAATGGTCATTAGCCTTTCCATTGTTCCAGTTAGCCACTCTCTAAACAGTCATTAGTCCTTCCATTGTTCCAGTTAGCAGTTAGCCGCTCTCTAAACGGTCATTAGCCTTTCCATTGTTCCAGTTAGCAGTTAGCCGCTCTCTAAACAGTCATTAGCCTTTCCATTGTTCCAGTTAGCAGTTAGCCGCTCTCCAAACGGTCATTAGCCCTTCCATTGTTCCAGTTAGCAGTTAGCCGCTCTAAACGGTCAAACGGTCATTAGCCTTTCCATTGTTCCAGTTAGCAGTTAGCCGCTCTCTAAACGGTCATGAGCCTTTCCATTGTTCCAGTTAGCAGTTAGCCGCTCTAAACGGTCATTAGCCTTTCCATTGTTCCAGTTAGTAGTTAGCCGCTCTCTAAGCGGTCATTAGCCTTTCCATTGTTCCAGTTAGTAGTTAGCCACGCTAAACGGTCATTAGCCTTTCCATTGTTCCAGTTAGTAGTTAGCCACTCTCTAAACGGTCATTAGCCTTTCCATTGTTCCAGTTAGTTAGCCACGCTAAACGGTCATTAGCCTTTCCATTGTTCCAGTTATCGCAAAGAGAATTTAAAATGCATTAATTAAAGCCATATGCTGTGTAAATGTTAATGTTTATTGATTCCAAAAAAATGCAAATCCTGTGCTTTACAATCAATTATAAACTGGAAGGTTCGAGCCCTGAATGCTGATTGGCTGACAGCCGTGGTATATCAGACCGTATACCACGGCTATGACGAAACATTTATTTTTACTCCTCTGATTACGTTGGTAACCAGTTTATCATGGCAATAAGGCACCTCGGGGGGTCTGTGGTATATGGACCAATACACCACGGCTAAGGAATGTGTCCTATATACAGTGCCTTGCGAAAGTATTCGGCCCCCTTGAACTTTGCGACCTTTTGCCACATTTC
>NW_027007391.1:12500-47500 GCF_036934945.1 Oncorhynchus masou masou | reverse complement strand
CACAACGCCACGTTAGGGGCCTGAGGAACACAACGCCACGTTAGGGCCTGAGGAACACAACGCCACGTTAGGGCCTGAGGAACACAACGCCACGTTAGGGCCACAACGCCACGTTAGGGCCTGAGGAACACAACGCCAGGCCTGAGGAACACAGCGCCACGTTAGGGCCTGAGGAACACAACGCCACGTTAGGGGCCTGAGGAACACAACGCCACGTTAGGGCCTGAGGAACACAGCGCCACGTTAGGGCCTGAGGAACACAACGCCACGTTAGGGCCTGAGGAACACAACACCACGTTAGGGCCTGAGGAACACAACGCCACGTTAGGGCCTGAGGAACACAGCGCCACGTTAGGGCCTGAGGAACACAACGCCACGTTAGGGCCTGAGGAACACAACGCCACGTTAGGGCCTGAGGAACACAGGACCACGTTAGGGCCTGAGGAACACAGGACCACGTTAGGGCCTGAGGAACACAACGCCACGTTAGGCCTGACGCCACGTTAGGGCCTGAGGAACACAAGGGCGCCACAACGTTAGGGCCTGAGGAACACAACGCCACGTTAGGGCCTGAGGAACACAACGCCACGTTAGGGCCTGAGGAACACAACGCCACGTTAGGGCCTGAGGAACACAACGCCACGTTAGGGCCTGAGGAACACAACGCCACGTTAGGGCCTGAGGAACACAACGCCACGTTAGGGCCTGAGGAACACAACGCCACGTTAGGGCCTGAGGAACACAACGCCACGTTAGGGCCTGAGGAACACAACGCCACGTTAGGGCCTGAGGAACACAACGCCACGTTAGGGCCTGAGGAACACAACGCCACGTTAGGGCCTGAGGAACACAACGCCACGTTAGGGCCTGAGGAACACAACACCACGTTAGGGCCTGAGGAACACAACGCCTCGTTAGGGCCTGAGGAACACAACGCCACGTTAGGGCCTGAGGAACACAACGCCACGTTAGGGCCTGAGGAACACAACGCCACGTTAGGGCCTGAGGAACACAGGACCACGTTAGGGCCTGAGGAACACAGGACCACGTTAGGGCCTGAGGAACACAACGCCACGTTAGGGCCTGAGGAACACAGGACGCACGTTACCTGAGGAACACAGGACCACGTTAGGGCCTGAACACAAACACACACGCCACGTTAGGGCCTGAGGAACACAACGCCACGTTAGGGCCTGAGGAACACAACGCCACGTTAGGGCCTGAGGAACACAACGCCACGTTAGGGCCTGAGGAACACAACGCCACGTTAGGGCCTGAGGAACACAACGCCACGTTAGGGCCTGAGGAACACAACGCCACGTTAGGGCCTGAGGAACACAACGCCACGTTAGGGCCTGAGGAACACAACGCCACGTTAGGGCCTGAGGAACACAACGCCACGTTAGGGCCTGAGGAACACAACGCCACGTTAGGGCCTGAGGAACACAACGCCACGTTAGGGCCTGAGGAACACAACGCCACGTTAGGGCCTGAGGAACACAACGCCACGTTAGGGCCTGAGGAACACAACGCCACGTTAGGGCCTGAGGAACACAACGCCACGTTAGGGCCTGAGGAACACAACGCCACGTTAGGGCCTGAGGAACACAACGCCACGTTAGGGCCTGAGGAACACAACACCACGCCCTGAGGAACACAACGCCACGTTAGGGCCTGAGGAACACAACGCCACGTTAGGGCCTGAGGAACACAACGCCACGTTAGGGCCTGAGGAACACAACGCCACGTTAGGGCCTGAGGAACACAACGCCACGTTAGGGCCTGAGGAACACAACGCCACGTTAGGGCCTGAGGAACACAACGCCACGTTAGGGCCTGAGGAACACAACGCCACGTTAGGGCCTGAGGAACACAACGCCACGTTAGGGCCTGAGGAACACAACGCCACGTTAGGGCCTGAGGAACACAACGCCACGTTAGGGCCTGAGGAACACAACGCCACGTTAGGGCCTGAGGAACACAACGCCACGTTAGGGCCTGAGGAACACAACGCCACGTTAGGGCCTGAGGAACACAACGCCACGTTAGGGCCTTGGAGGAACACGCCAAGGGCCTGAGGAACACAACGCCACGTTAGGGCCTGAGGAACACAACGCCACGTTAGGGCCTGAGGAACACAACGCCACGTTAGGGCCTGAGGAACACAACACCTCGTTAGGGCCTGAGGAACACAACGCCACGTTAGGGCCTGAGGAACACAACGCCACGTTAGGGCCTGAGGAACACAACGCCACGTTAGGGCCTGAGGAACACAACGCCACGTTAGGGCCTGAGGAACACAACGCCACGTTAGGGCCTGAGGAACACAACACCTCGTTAGGGCCTGAGGAACACAACACCACGCTGACCAAGACCACACACCTCTTTAGGATGACTGAATAACGTTGTGTGTGTGTGTGACGGGAAACAGTGCCCTGTGACATAACAGGGGTAAATCCCTGTGAGTTCACTCTGCACCTGAGTCCACCACACACCTGTGCAGGCAGCGAGGGGGGGAGTATACCTGGGCTAAACTCATGACTGAAACATTCAGCTTCCCTCCCTCTTTTTCTCTCGCCTCTATTTCCCTTCCGTCCCAACGGCATCCCTTAGTCCTATACCAGAGTCTAACCACTAACAGATAGGTTAACTGTCTGGTATCTGGGGGGGGGTTATATAGTCTAACCACTAACAGATAGGTTAACTGTCTGGTATCTGGGGGGGTTATATAGTCTAACCACTAACAGATAGGTTAACTGTCTGGTATCTGGGGGGGGTTATATAGTCTAACCACTAACAGATAGGTTAACTGTCTGGTATCTGGGGGGTTATATAGTCTAACCACTAACAGATAGGTTAACTGTCTGGTATCTGGGGGGTTATATAGTCTAACCACTAACAGATAGGTTAACTGTCTGGTATCTGGGGGGGGGGGTTATATAGTCTAACCACTAACAGATAGGTTAACTGTCTGGTATCTGGGGGGGGGTTATATAGTCTAACCACTAACAGATAGGTCAACTGTCTGGTATCTGGGGGTTATATAGTCTAACCACTAACAGATAGGTTAACTGTCTGGTATCTGGGGGGGGGGGGGGGTATATAGTCTAACCACTAACAGATAGGTTAACTGTCTGGTATCTGGGGGTATATAGTCTAACCACTAACAGATAGGTTAACTGTCTGGTATCTGGGGGGGGGTTATATAGTCTAACCACTAACAGATAGGTTAACTGTCTGGTATCTGGGGGGGTTATATAGTCTAACCACTGACAGATAGGTTAACTGTCTGGTATCTGGGGGGGGGGGGTTATATAGTCTAACCACTAACAGATAGGTTAACTGTCTGGTATCTGGGGGGTTATATAGTCTAACCACTAACAGATAGGTTAACTGTCTGGTATCTGGGGGGGGTTATATAGTCTAACCACTAACAGATAGGTTAACTGTCTGGTATCTGGGGGGTTATATAGTCTAACCACTAACAGATAGGTTAACTGTCTGGTATCTGGGGGGGGGGGTTATATAGTCTAACCACTAACAGATAGGTTAACTGTCTGGTATCTGGGGGGGTTATATAGTCTAACCACTAACAGATAGGTTAACTGTCTGGTATCTGGGGGGGTTATATAGTCTAACCACTAACAGATAGGTTAACTGCCCTATACCAGAGTCTAACCACTAACAGATAGGTTAACTGTCTGGTATCTGGGGGTTATATAGTCTAACCACTAACAGATAGGTTAACTGTCTGGTATCTGGGGGGGGGTTATATAGTCTAACCACTAACAGATAGGTTAACTGTCTGGTATCTGGGGGGTTATATAGTCTAACCACTAACAGATAGGTTAACTGTCTGGTATCTGGGGGGGTTATATAGTCTAACCACTAACAGATAGGTTAACTGTCTGGTATCTGGGGGGGGGGGGTTATATAGTCTAACCACTAACAGATAGGTTAACTGTCCTATACCAGAGTCTAACCACTAACAGATGGGTTAACTGTCCTATACCAGAGTCTAACCACTAACAGATGGGTTAACTGTCCTATACCAGAGTCTAACCACTAACAGATAGGTTAACTGTCCTATACCAGAGTCTAACCACTAACAGATAGGATAACTGTCCTATACCAGAGTCTAACCACTAACAGATGGGTTAACTGTCCTATACCAGAGTCTAACCACTAACAGATGGGTTAACTGTCCTATACCAGAGTCTAACCACTAACAGATGGGTTAACTGTCCTATACCAGAGTCTAACCACTAACAGATAGGTTAACTGTCTGGTATCTGGGGGGTTATATAGTCTAACCACTAACAGATAGGTTAACTGTCTGGTATCTGGGGGGGTTATATAGTCTAACCACTAACAGATAGGTTAACTGTCTGGTATCTCGGGGGGGGGTTATATAGTCTAACCACTAACAGATAGGTTAACTGTCTGGTATCTGGGGGGTTATATAGTCTAACCACTAACAGATAGGTTAACTGTCTGGTATCTGGGGGGTTATATAGTCTAACCACTAACAGATAGGTTAACTGTCCTATACCAGAGTCTAACCACTAACAGATGGGTTAACTGTCCTATACCAGAGTCTAACCACTAACAGATGGGTTAACTGTCCTATACCAGAGTCTAACCACTAACAGATAGGTTAACTGTCCTATACCAGAGTCTAACCACTAACAGATAGGATAACTGTCCTATACCAGAGTCTAACCACTAACAGATGGGTTAACTGTCCTATACCAGAGTCTAACCACTAACAGATGGGTTAACTGTCCTATACCAGAGTCTAACCACTAACAGATGGGTTAACTGTCCTATACCAGAGTCTAACCACTAACAGATAGGATAACTGTCCTATACCAGAGTCTAACCACTAACAGATAGGATAACTGTCCTATACCAGAGTCTAACCACTAACAGATAGGTTAACTGTCTGGTATCTAGGGGGTTATATAGTCTAGCCACTAACAGATAGGTTAACTGTCTGGTATCTGGGGGTTAAATAGTCTAACCACTAACAGATAGGTTAACTGTCTGGTATCTAGGGGGGTTATATAGTCTAGCCACTAACAGATAGGTTAACTGTCTGGTATCTGGGAGGGGGGGGTTATATAGTCTAACCACTAACAGATAGGTTAACTGTCTGGTATCTGGGGGGTTATATAGTCTAACCACTAACAGATAGGTTAACTGTCTGGTATCTGGGGGTTATATAGTCTAACCACTAACAGATAGGTTAACTGTCTGGTATCTGGGGGTTATATAGTCTAACCACTAACAGATAGGTTAACTGTCTGGTATCTGGGGGGTTATATAGTCTAACCACTAACAGATAGGTTAACTGTCTGGTATCTGGGGGGGTTATATAGTCTAACCACTAACAGATAGGTTAACTGTCTGGTATCTGGGGGGGGGGGTTATATAGTCTAACCACTAACAGATAGGTTAACTGTCTGGTATCTGGGGGGTTATATAGTCTAACCACTAACAGATAGGTTAACTGTCTGGTATCTGGGGGTTATATAGTCTAACCACTAACAGATAGGTTAACTGTCTGGTATCTGGGAGGGGGGTTATATAGTCTAACCACTAACAGATAGGTTAACTGTCTGGTATCTGGGGGTTATATAGTCTAACCACTAACAGATAGGTTAACTGTCTGGTATCTGGGGGGGGTTATATAGTCTAACCACTAACAGATAGGTTAACTGTCTGGTATCTGGGGGGGGGGTTATATAGTCTAACCACTAACAGATAGGTTAACTGTCTGGTATCTGGGGGGTTATATAGTCTAACCACTGACAGATAGGTTAACTGTCTGGTATCTGGGGGGGGTTATATAGTCTAACCACTAACAGATAGGTTAACTGTCTGGTATCTGGGGGGGGGGGGGGTTATATAGTCTAACCACTAACAGATAGGTTAACTGTCTGGTATCTGGGGGGGGGTTATATAGCCTAACCACTAACAGATAGGTTAACTGTCTGGTATCTGGGGGGGGTTATATAGTCTAACCACTAACAGATAGGTTAACTGTCTGGTATCTGGGGGGTTATATAGTCTAACCACTAACAGATAGGTTAACTGTCTGGTATCTGGGGGGGGGGGGGTATATAGTCTAACCACTAACAGATAGGTTAACTGTCTGGTATCTGGGGGGGTTATATAGCCTAACCACTAACAGATAGGTTAACTGTCTGGTATCTGGGGGGTTATATAGTCTAACCACTAACAGATAGGTTAACTGTCTGGTATCTGGGGGGTTATATAGTCTAACCACTAACAGATAGGTTAACTGTCTGGTATCTGGGGGGGGTTATATAGTCTAACCACTAACAGATAGGTTAACTGCCCTATACCAGAGTCTAACCACTAACAGATAGGTTAACTGTCTGGTATCTGGGGGGGGTTATATAGTCTAACCACTAACAGATAGGTTAACTGTCTGGTATCTGGGGGGGGGGGTTATATAGTCTAACCACTAACAGATAGGTTAACTGTCTGGTATCTGGGGGGGGGTTATATAGTCTAACCACTAACAGATAGGTCAACTGTCTGGTATCTGGGGGGTTATATAGTCTAACCACTAACAGATAGGTTAACTGTCTGGTATCTGGGGGGGGGGGTTATATAGTCTAACCACTAACAGATAGGTTAACTGTCTGGTATCTGGGGGGGGGTTATATAGTCTAACCACTAACAGATAGGTTAACTGTCTGGTATCTGGGGGTTATATAGTCTAACCACTAACAGATAGGTTAACTGTCTGGTATCTGGGGGGGGGGGGTTATATAGTCTAACCACTAACAGATAGGTTAACTGTCCTATACCAGAGTCTAACCACTAACAGATGGGTTAACTGTCCTATACCAGAGTCTAACCACTAACAGATGGGTTAACTGTCCTATACCAGAGTCTAACCACTAACAGATAGGTTAACTGTCCTATACCAGAGTCTAACCACTAACAGATAGGATAACTGTCCTATACCAGAGTCTAACCACTAACAGATGGGTTAACTGTCCTATACCAGAGTCTAACCACTAACAGATGGGTTAACTGTCCTATACCAGAGTCTAACCACTAACAGATGGGTTAACTGTCCTATACCAGAGTCTAACCACTAACAGATAGGATAACTGTCCTATACCAGAGTCTAACCACTAACAGATAGGATAACTGTCCTATACCAGAGTCTAACCACTAACAGATAGGTTAACTGTCTGGTATCTAGGGGGGGGGTTATATAGTCTAGCCACTAACAGATAGGTTAACTGTCTGGTATCTGGGGGGTTAAATAGTCTAACCACTAACAGATAGGTTAACTGTCTGGTATCTAGGGGGTTATATAGTCTAGCCACTAACAGATAGGTTAACTGTCTGGTATCTGGGAGGGGGGTTATATAGTCTAACCACTAACAGATAGGTTAACTGTCTGGTATCTGGGGGTTATATAGTCTAACCACTAACAGATAGGTTAACTGTCTGGTATCTGGGGGTTATATAGTCTAACCACTAACAGATAGGTTAACTGTCTGGTATCTGGGGGTTATATAGTCTAACCACTAACAGATAGGTTAACTGTCTATCTGGTATCTGGGAACTGTCTGGGGTTATATAGTCTAACCACTAACAGATAGGTTAACTGTCTGGTATCTGGGGGGTTATATAGTCTAACCACTAACAGATAGGTTAACTGTCTGGTATCTGGGGGGGGGTTATATAGTCTAACCACTAACAGATAGGTTAACTGTCTGGTATCTGGGGGGGGTTATATAGTCTAACCACTAACAGATAGGTTAACTGTCTGGTATCTGGGGGGGGGTTATATAGTCTAACCACTGACAGATAGGTTAACTGTCTGGTATCTGGGGGGTTATATAGTCTAACCACTAACAGATAGGTTAACTGTCTGGTATCTGGGGGGGGGGGGGGTTATATAGTCTAACCACTAACAGATAGGTTAACTGTCTGGTATCTGGGGGGGGTTATATAGTCTAACCACTAACAGATAGGTTAACTGTCTGGTATCTGGGGGGTTATATAGTCTAACCACTAACAGATAGGTTAACTGTCTGGTATCTGGGGGGTTATATAGTCTAACCACTAACAGATAGGTTAACTGTCTGGTATCTGGGGGGGTTATATAGTCTAACCACTAACAGATAGGTTAACTGTCTGGTATCTGGGGGGGTTATCTAACCACTAACAGATAGGTTAACTGTCTGGTATCTGGGGGGGTTATATAGTCTAACCACTAACAGATAGGTTAACTGTCTGGTATCTGGGGGGGGGGTTATATAGTCTAACCACTAACAGATAGGTTAACTGTCTGGTATCTGGGGGGTTATATAGTCTAACCACTAACAGATAGGTCAACTGTCTGGTATCTGGGGGGGGTTATATAGTCTAACCACTAACAGATAGGTCAACTGTCTGGTATCTGGGGGGGGTTATATAGTCTAACCACTAACAGATAGGTCAACTGTCTGGTATCTGGGGGGGGGTTATATAGTCTAACCACTAACAGATAGGTTAACTGTCTGGAATCTGGGGGGGTTATATAGTCTAACCACTAACAGATAGGTTAACTGTCTGGTATCTGGGGGGTTATATAGTCTAACCACTAACAGATAGGTTAACTGTCTGGTATCTGGGGGGGGGGTTATATAGTCTAACCACTAACAGATAGGTTAACTGTCTGGTATCTGGGGGGGGGGGGTTATATAGCTAACCACTAACAGATAGGGTCTGGTATCTGGGGGGGGGTTATATAGTCTAACCACTAACAGATAGGTTAACTGTCTGGTATCTGGGGGGTTATATAGTCTAACCACTAAACTGTCTGGTATAGGTTAACTGTCTGGTATCTGGGGGGGTTATATAGTCTAACCACTAACAGATAGGTTAACTGTCTGGTATCTGGGGGGGGGTTATATAGTCTAACCACTAACAGATAGGTTAACTGTCTGGTATCTGGGGGGTTATATAGTCTAACCACTAACAGATAGGTTAACTGTCTGGTATCTGGGGGGGTTATATAGTCTAACCACTAACAGATAGGTTAACTGTCTGGTATCTGGGGGGGGGTATCTGGATAGGTTAACTGTCTGGTATCTGGGGGGTTATATAGTCTAACCACTAACAGATAGGTTAACTGTCTGGTATCTGGGGGTTATATAGTTTAACCACTAACAGATAGGTTAACTGTCTGGTATCTGGGGGGGTTATATAGTCTAACCACTAACAGATAGGTTAACTGTCTGGTATCTGGGGGGTTATATAGTCTAACCACTAACAGATAGGTTAACTGTCTGGTATCTGGGGGGGGGTTATATAGTCTAACCACTAACAGATAGGTTAACTGTCTGGTATCTGGGGGGGGGGGGTTATATAGTCTAACCACTAACAGATAGGTTAACTGTCTGGTATCTGGGGGGGGGGGGGGGTTATATAGTCTAACCACTAACAGATAGGTTAACTGTCTGGTATCTGGGGGGTTATATAGTCTAACCACTAACAGATAGGTTAACTGTCTGGTATCTGGGGGGGGGGTTATATAGTCTAACCACTAACAGATAGGTTAACTGTCTGGTATCTGGGGGGGGTTATATAGTCTAACCACTAACAGATAGGTTAACTGTCTGGTATCTGGGGTTAACTGTCTGGTATCTGGGGGGGTTATATAGTCTAACCACTAACAGATAGGTTAACTGTCTGGTATCTGGGGGGTTATATAGTCTAACCACTAACAGATAGGTTAACTGTCTGGTATCTGGGGGGGGGGGTTATATAGTCTAACCACTAACAGATAGGTTAACTGTCTGGTATCTGGGGGGGGGTTATATAGTCTAACCACTAACAGATAGGTTAACTGTCTGGTATCTGGGGGGGGGTTATATAGTCTAACCACTAACAGATAGGTTAACTGTCTGGTATCTGGGGGGGTTATATAGTCTAACCACTAACAGATAGGTTAACTGTCTGGTATCTGGGGGGGGGGGGGTTATATAGTCTAACCACTAACAGATAGGTTAACTGTCTGGTATCTGGGGGGGGGTTATATAGTCTAACCACTAACAGATAGGTTAACTGTCTGGTATCTGGGGGGGGGTTATATAGTCTAACCACTAACAGATAGGTTAACTGTCTGGTATCTGGGGGGGTTATATAGTCTAACCACTAACAGATAGGTTAACTGTCTGGTATCTGGGGGGGGGGGGGGTTATATAGTCTAACCACTAACAGATAGGTTAACTGTCTGGTATCTGGGGGGGGGGGGTTATATAGTCTAACCACTAACAGATAGGTTAACTGTCTGGTATCTGGGGGGGGGGGGGTTATATAGTCTAACCACTAACAGATAGGTTAACTGTCTGGTATCTGGGGGGGTTATATAGTCTAACCACTAACAGATAGGTTAACTGTCTGGTATCTGGGGGGGGGGTTATATAGTCTAACCACTAACAGATAGGTTAACTGTCTGGTATCTGGGGGGGGGGGTTATATAGTCTAACCACTAACAGATAGGTTAACTGTCTGGTATCTGGGGGGTTATATAGTCTAACCACTAACAGATAGGTTAACTGTCTGGTATCTGGGGGGGGTTATATAGTCTAACCACTAACAGATAGGTTAACTGTCTGGTATCTGGGGGGGTTATATAGTCTAACCACTAACAGATAGGTCAACTGTCTGGTATCTGGGGGGGGGGGTTATATAGTCTAACCACTAACAGATAGGTTAACTGTCTGGTATCTGGGGGGGGTTATATAGTCTAACCACTAACAGATAGGTTAACTGTCTGGTATCTGGGGGGGTTATATAGTCTAACCACTAACAGATAGGTTAACTGTCTGGTATCTGGGGGGGGGGGGTTATATAGTCTAACCACTAACAGATAGGTTAACTGTCTGGTATCTGGGGGGGGTTATATAGTCTAACCACTAACAGATAGGTTAACTGTCTGGTATCTGGGGGGGGGTTATATAGTCTAACCACTAACAGATAGGTTAACTGTCTGGTATCTGGGGGGGGGGGTTATATAGTCTAACCACTAACAGATAGGTTAACTGTCTGGTATCTGGGGGGGGGTTATATAGTCTAACCACTAACAGATAGGTTAACTGTCTGGTATCTGGGGGGGGTTATATAGTCTAACCACTAACAGATAGGTTAACTGTCTGGTATCTGGGGGGGTTATATAGTCTAACCACTAACAGATAGGTTAACTGTCTGGTATCTGGGGGGGGGGGGTTATATAGTCTAACCACTAACAGATAGGTTAACTGTCTGGTATCTGGGCGGGGTAATATAGTCTAACCACTAACAGATAGGTTAACTGTCTGGTATCTGGGGGGGGGGTTATATAGTCTAACCACTAACAGATAGGTTAACTGTCTGGTATCTGGGGGGGTTATATAGTCTAACCACTAACAGATAGGTTAACTGTCTGGTATCTGGGGGGGGGGTTATATAGTCTAACCACTAACAGATAGGTTAACTGTCTGGTATCTGGGGGGGGGGGGGTTATATAGTCTAACCACTAACAGATAGGTTAACTGTCTGGTATCTGGGGGGGTTATATAGTCTAACCACTAACAGATAGGTTAACTGTCTGGTATCTGGGGGGTTATATAGTCTAACCACTAACAGATAGGTTAACTGTCTGGTATCTGGGGGTTATATAGTCTGTCTGGTAACCACTAACAGATAGGTTAACTGTCTGGTATCTGGGGGGGTTATATAGTCTAACCACTAACAGATAGGTTAACTGTCTGGTATCTGGGGGGGGTTATATAGTCTAACCACTAACAGATAGGTTAACTGTCTGGTATCTGGGGGGGGGGGTTATATAGTCTAACCACTAACAGATAGGTTAACTGTCTGGTATCTGGGGGGTTATATAGTCTAACCACTAACAGATAGGTTAACTGTCTGGTATCTGGGGGGGGGTTATATAGTCTAACCACTAACAGATAGGTTAACTGTCTGGTATCTGGGGGTTATATAGTCTAACCACTAACAGATAGGTTAACTGTCTGGTATCTGGGGGGGGTTATATAGTCTAACCACTAACAGATAGGTTAACTGTCTGGTATCTGGGGGGGGGTTATATAGTCTAACCACTAACAGATAGGTTAACTGTCTGGTATCTGGGGGTTATATAGTCTAACCACTAACAGATAGGTTAACTGTCTGGTATCTGGGGGGGGGGGTTATATAGTCTAACCACTAACAGATAGGTTAACTGTCTGGTATCTGGGGGGGGGTTATATAGTCTAACCACTAACAGATAGGTTAACTGTCTGGTATCTGGGGGGGGGTTATATAGTCTAACCACTAACAGATAGGTTAACTGTCTGGTATCTGGGGGGGTTATATAGTCTAACCACTAACAGATAGGTTAACTGTCTGGTATCTGGGGGGTTATATAGTCTAACCACTAACAGATAGGTTAACTGTCTGGTATCTGGGGGGTTATATAGTCTAACCACTAACAGATAGGTTAACTGTCTGGTATCTGGGGGGGTTATATAGTCTAACCACTAACAGATAGGTTAACTGTCTGGTATCTGGGGGTTATATAGTCTAACCACTAACAGATAGGTTAACTGTCTGGTATCTGGGGGTTATATAGTCTAACCACTAACAGATAGGTTAACTGTCTGGTATCTGGGGGGGTTATATAGTCTAACCACTAACAGATAGGTTAACTGTCTGGTATCTGGGGGGGTTATATAGTCTAACCACTAACAGATAGGTTAACTGTCTGGTATCTGGGGGGGGGGGTTATATAGTCTAACCACTAACAGATAGGTTAACTGTCTGGTATCTGGGGGGTTATATAGTCTAACCACTAACAGATAGGTTAACTGTCTGGTATCTGGGGGTTATATAGTCTAACCACTAACAGATAGGTTAACTGTCTGGTATCTGGGGGGGGTTATATAGTCTAACCACTAACAGATAGGTTAACTGTCTGTCCTATACCAGAGTCTAACCACTAACAGATAGGATAACTGTCCTATACCAGTCTAACCACTAACAGATAGGTTAACTGTCTGGTATCTGGGGGAGTCTAACCACTAACAGATAGGATAACTGTTATATAGAGTCTAACCACTAACAGATAGGTTAACTGTCCTGGTATAACCACTAACAGATAGGTTAACTGTCCTATATCTAACCACTAACAGTCTAACCACTAACCAACAGATAGGTTAACTGTCTATACCAGGTCTAACCACTCAGATAGGTTAACTGTCCTATACCAGAGTCTAACCACTAACAGATGGGTTAACTGTCCTATACCAGAGTCTAACCACTAACAGATGGGTTAACTGTCTATACCAGAGTCTAACCACTAACAGATAGGTTAACTGTCTGGTATCTAGAGGGGGGGGTTATATAGTCTAACCACTAACAGATAGGTTAACTGTCTGGTATCTGGGGGGTTATATAGTCTAACCACTAACAGATAGGTTAACTGTCTGGTATCTGGGGGGTTATATAGTCTAGCCACTAACAGATAGGTTAACTGTCTGGTATCTGGGGGTTATATAGTCTAACCACTAACAGATAGGTTAACTGTCTGGTATCTGGGGGGGGCCTAACCACTAACAGATGGGTTAACTGTCCTATACCAGAGTCTAACCACTAACAGATGGGTTAACTGTCTGGTATCTGGGGGGGTTATATAGTCTAACCACTAACAGATAGGTTAACTGTCTGGTATCTGGGGGGGTTATATAGTCTAACCACTAACAGATAGGTTAACTGTCTGGTATCTGGGGGGGTTATATAGTCTAACCACTAACAGATAGGTTAACTGTCTGGTATCTGGGGGGGGGGTTATATAGTCTAACCACTAACAGATAGGTTAACTGTCTGGTATCTGGGGGTTATATAGTCTAACCACTAACAGATAGGTTAACTGTCTGGTATCTGGGGGGGGGTTATATAGTCTAACCACTAACAGATAGGTTAACTGTCTGGTATCTGGGGGTTATATAGTCTAACCACTAACAGATAGGTTAACTGTCTGGTATCTGGGGGGGGGTTATATAGTCTAACCACTAACAGATAGGTTAACTGTCTGGTATCTGGGGGGGGTTATATAGTCTAACCACTAACAGATAGGTTAACTGTCTGGTATCTGGGGGTTATATAGTCTAACCACTAACAGATAGGTTAACTGTCTGGTATCTGGGGGGGTTATATAGTCTAACCACTAACAGATAGGTTAACTGTCTGGTATCTGGGGGGTTATATAGTCTAACCACTAACAGATAGGTTAACTGTCTGGTATCTGGGGGGTTATATAGTCTAACCACTAACAGATAGGTTAACTGTCTGGTATCTGGGGGGGGGGGGGTATATAGTCTAACCAACAGATAGGTTAACTGTCTGGTATCTGGGGGGGGGGTTATATAGTCTAACCACTAACAGATAGGTTAACTGTCTGGTATCTGGGGGGGGGGGTTATATAGTCTAACCACTAACAGATAGGTTAACTGTCTGGTATCTGGGGGTCTAACCACTAACAGATAGTTAACTGTCTGGTATCTGGGGGGGTTATATAGTCTAACCACTAACAGATAGGTTAACTGTCTGTAGTATCTAACAGATAGGTTAACTGGGGGGTTATACCAGAGTCTAACCACTAACAGATAGGTTAACTGTCTGGTATCTGGGGGGGGTTATATAGTCTAACCACTAACAGATAGGTTAACTGTCTGGTATCTGGGGGGGGGTTATATAGTCTAACCACTAACAGATAGGTTAACTGTCTGGTATCTGGGGGGGGGTTATATAGTCTAACCACTAACAGATAGGTTAACTGTCTGGTATCTGGGGGGGGGGGGGTTATATAGTCTAACCACTAACAGATAGGTTAACTGTCTGGTATCTGGGGGGGGGGTTATATAGTCTAACCACTAACAGATAGGTTAACTGTCTGGTATCTGGGGGGGTTATATAGTCTAACCACTAACAGATAGGTTAACTGTCTGGTATCTGGGGGGGGGTTATATAGTTTAACCACTAACAGATAGGTTAACTGTCTGGTATCTGGGGGGTTATATAGTCTAACCACTAACAGATAGGTTAACTGTCTGGTATCTGGGGGGGGGGTTATATAGTCTAACCACTAACAGATAGGTTAACTGTCTGGTATCTGGGGGGGGGGGGTATATAGTCTAACCACTAACAGATAGGTTAACTGTCTGGTATCTGGGGGGGGTTATATAGTCTAACCACTAACAGATAGGTTAACTGTCTGGTATCTGGGGGGTTATATAGTCTAACCACTAACAGATAGGTTAACTGTCTGGTATCTGGGGGGTTATATAGTCTAGCCACTAACAGATAGGTTAACTGTCTGGTATCTGGGGGGGGGGTTATATAGTCTAACCACTAACAGATAGGTTAACTGTCTGGTATCTGGGGGGGTTATATAGTCTAACCACTAACAGATAGGTTAACTGTCTGGTATCTGGGGGGTTACATAGTCTAACCACTAACAGATAGGTTAACTGTCTGGTATCTGGGGGGGGGGGTTATATAGTCTAACCACTAACAGATAGGTTAACTGTCTGGTATCTGGGGGGGGGTTATATAGTCTAACCACTAACAGATAGGTTAACTGTCTGGTATCTGGGGGTTATATAGTCTAACCACTAACAGATAGGTTAACTGTCTGGTATCTGGGGGGGGGTTATATAGTCTAACCACTAACAGATAGGTTAACTGTCTGGTATCTGGGGGGGTATATAGTCTAACCACTAACAGATATGTTAACTGTCTGGTATCTGGGGGTTATATAGTCTAACCACTACCAGATAACTGTCTGGTATCTGGGGGGGGGGGGGTTATGTAGTCTAACCACTAACAGATAGGTTAACTGTCTATACCAGAGTCTAACCACTAACAGATAGGTTAACTGTCCTATACCAGAGTCTAACCACTAACAGATAGGTTAACTGTCTGGTATCTGGGGGGGGGGGGGTTATATAGTCTAACCACTAACAGATAGGTTAACTGTCTGGTATCTGGGGGGTTATATAGTCTAACCACTAACAGATAGGTTAACTGTCTGGTATCTGGGGGGGTTATATAGTCTAACCACTAACAGATAGGTTAACTGTCTGGTATCTGGGGGGGGGTTATATAGTCTAACCACTAACAGATAGGTTAACTGTCTGGTATCTGGGGGGGTTATATAGTCTAACCACTAACAGATAGGTTAACTGTCTGGTATCTGGGGGGGTTATATAGTTTAGCCACTAACAGATAGGTTAACTGTCTGGTATCTGGGGGGGGGGTTATTTTATGTTTTATTTTTATTTCACCTTTATTTAACCAGGTAGGCTAGTTGAGAACAAGTTCTCATTTGCAACTGCGACCTGGCCAAGATAAAGCATAGCAGTGTGAACAGACAACACAGAGTTACACATGGAGTAAACAATAAACAAGTCAATAACGCAGTAGAAAAAAAGGGGAGTCTATATACATTGTGTGCAAAAGGCATGAGGAGGTTGTCAAATAATTACAATTTTGCAGATTAACACTGGAGTGATAAATGATCAGATGGTCATGTATAGGTAGAGATATTGGTGTGCAAAAGAGCAAAAAAGTAAATAAATAAAAACAGTATGGGGATGAGGTAGGTGAAAAAGGGTGGGCTATTTACCAGTAGACTATGTACAGCTGCAGCGATCGGTTAGCTGCTCAGATAGCACATGTTTGAAGTTGGTGAGGGAGATAAAAGTCTCCAACTTCAGGGATTTTTGCAATTGGTTCCAGTCACAGGCAGCAGAGTACTGGAACGAAAGGCGGCCAAATGAGGTGTTGGCTTTAGGGATGATCAGTGAGATACACCTGCTGGAGCGCGTGCTACGGATGGGTGTTGCCACCGTGACCAGTGAACTGAGATACGGCGGAGCTTTACCTAGCATGGACTTGTAGATGACCTGGAGCCAGTGGGTCTGGCGACGAATATGTAGCGATGGGCCAGCAGACTAGAGCATACAAGTCGCAGTTGTGGGTGGTATAAGGTGCTTTAAAGACAAAACGGATGGCACTGTGATAAACTACATCCAGTTTGCTGAGTAGAGTGTTGGAGGCAATTTTGTAGATGACATCGCCGAAGTCGAGGATCGGTAGGATAGTCAGTTTTACTAGGGTAAGTTTGGCGGCGTGAGTGAAGGAGGCTTTGTTGCGGAATAGAAAGCCGACTCTTGATTTATATAGTCTAACCACTAACAGATAGTCAACGCTTCTCTCTCTCTGCTATAGGCCAGGACCAGACTGATTCACCCTGTTTAAACATCAACGCTTCTCCCTCCCTCCCCCTCCCCCCTCTCCCTCCCTCCCTCTCTCCCTCTCTCCCTCTCCCTGTCCATGTTGCGAGCCGAGACTCAGTCAGATGTAAGAACTGTGCCTCTACAACGTGACTGCCTCAGAGAGCACGGAAGGGGAAAGGAGAGAAGATGTGAATTCATTTTGATTTCTCATTAAAGTGTTACTGGATGCACCACAATACACCGACGACCCCTACTGGCGGGACCCGGGACTGCAGCCTCCTATTGCTTGCTCTGCGGAATGTAGGACAAAACATATTCTCTCTCTCTCTCTGTTTCTGTCACTCTGTTTCTGTTTCTCTCTCGGTCTCTGTCTCTCTCTCGGTCTCTGTCTCTCTCTCGGTCTCTGTCTCTCTCTCGGTCTCTGTCTCTCTCTCGGTCTCTGTCTCTCTCTCGGTCTCTGTCTCTCTCTCGGTCTCTGTCTCTCTCGGTCTGTCTCTCTCTCTCTCTGTCACTCTCTCTCTGTTTCTGTCTCGCTCTCTCTCTGTGGTTCCCTCTCTCTCTTTCTCTCTCTCTGTCTCTCAATTCAATTCAAGGGCTTTATTGGCATGGGAAACATGTGTTAACATTGCCAAAGCAAGTGAGGTCGATAATATACAAAGAAAATCTCTCTCTCTCTCCAGCGAGTCAAGTTGTTGGTGGGCGTGGGTGACAGATCCTGACACAAGAGACCCATGTGGCATGCTGGGGGCCGTTGGGCAATGCGTACATAGGCGAGTGATGTTTAACACGGAACCGGATCAAAGTTGGCATGAGCTGAACTTTATGCCTATACTCCTGCAACATTGTGTTGCTATTTGACCAATTTGAAGCTCACTATAGTTTCCATTCACCTTACTGGATTGGCTGTTGAAACCGAGCACTGTACCATGCCTGTTTTACAAGCACCAGCATGAAAAGCGGAATTCAATATTCTTTAAAACAAATCAACAGTATTTTGGTCACTGTCGGTCATCCAGAGCCTGTAGCCTTGTTGGACCAGCGAGACACACACAGGAAGTTCTGAGCCTGTAGCCTTGCTGGACCAGCGAGACACACACAGGAAGTTCAGAGCCTGTAGCCTTGCTGGACCAGCGAGACACACACAGGAAGTTCTGAGCCCGTAGCCTTGCTGGACCAGTGAGACACACACAGGAAGTTCAGAGCCTGTAGCCTTGCTGGACCAGCGAGACACACAGGAAGTTCTGAGCCTGTAGCCTTGCTGGACCAGCGAGACACACAGGAAGTTCAGAGCGAGACTGTAGCCTTGCTGGACCAGAGAGACACACAGGAAGTTCTGAGCTGTAGCCTTGCTGGACCAGCGAGACACACAGGAAGTTCTGAGCCTGTAGCCTTGCTGGACCAGCGAGACACACGGAAGTTCTGAGCCTGTAGCCTTGCTGGACCAGCGAGACACACAGGAAGTTCAGAGCCTGTAGCCTTGCTGGACCAGCGAGACACACAGGAAGTTCAGAGCCTGTAGCCTTGCTGGACCAGCGAGACACACAGGAAGTTCAGAGCCCGTAGCCTTGCTGGACCAGCGAGACACACAGGAAGTTCTGAGCCCGTAGCCTTGCTGGACCAGCGAGACACACAGGAAGTTTAGAGCCTGTAGCCTTGCTGGACCAGCGAGACACACAGGAAGTTTAGAGCCTGTAGCCTTGCTGGACCAGCGAGACACACAGGAAGTTCTGAGCCTGTAGCCTTGCTGGACCAGCGAGACACACAGGAAGTTCTGAGCCTGTAGCCTTGCTGGACCAGCGAGACACACAGGAAGTTCAGAGCCTGTAGCCTTGCTGGACCAGCGAGACACACAGGAAGTTCTGAGCCTGTAGCCTTGCTGGACCAGAGAGACACACAGGAAGTTCAGAGCCTGTAGCCTTGCTGGACCAGCGAGACACACACAGGAAGTTCAGAGCCTGTAGCCTTGCTGGACCAGAGAGACACACACAGGAAGTTCAGAGCCTGTAGCCTTGCTGGACCAGCGAGACACACACAGGAAGTTCAGAGCCTGTAGCCTTGCTGGACCAGAGAGACACACAGGAAGTTCAGAGCCTGTAGCCTTGCTGGACCAGCGAGACACACAGGAAGTTCTGAGCCTGTAGCCTTGCTGGACCAGCGAGACACACAGGAAGTTCTGAGGCCGTAGCCTTGCTGGACCAGCGAGACACACAGGAAGTTCTGAGCCTTCTGGACCAGCGAGACACACAGGAAGTTCTGAGCCTGTAGCCTGTTCTCTCAGCGAGACACACAGGAAGTTCGAGCCTGTAGCCTTGCTGGACCAGCGAGACACACAGGAAGTTCTGAGCCCGTAGCCTTGCTGGACCAGCGAGACACACAGGAAGTTCTGAGCCTGTAGCCTTGCTGGACCAGCAAGACACACAGGAAGTTCTGAGCCTGTAGCCTTGCTGGACCAGCGAGACACACAGGAAGTTCTGAGCCTGTAGCATGCTGGACCAGCGTCTACACAGGAAGTTCAGAGCCTGTAGCCTTGCTGGACCAGCTTCACACAGGAAGTTCAGAGGCTGAATGGAAAACCCACGGAGAGCAGAAACCTGCAGTGATTAGGAGAGCCAATGAGGGAAGAAGTGTAACCCTGTAGCATCCGTTCACCGTCTCTTCTCCTCCCCGAAAATCCCACACGCTTCATTCCCACATCATGTTCTCTCAGCGAAGGGTTCAGCGTTAATGGGGGGAGGCTGGAACAATTCATTCGTTTCCCCCTCCTGTCTCACGTCATGCTTGCAACATTCGCACAAACCCCCAGGAGCTCTTTTTTCGAGAGCAGGCAGATACAGAGGGTGTTTGTCTTATTGTTTTTCTACCAGGGGCTCCGGTGAGCTGTTTCGTCTTCAGAGAGAGAGAAAGATGCTACACGTCCTGCGCTCCGCTCACATGATTATGACACGAGTCTGCAACGAGATCACCCTGCTCACACACACCGAAACAACGACTGTTTATACCACCAGTTACAGATGTTGGATCTTAATTTGAGCCAGTTTGCTACAGCAGGAAAGTAATCCTGCAGCAACAGGACATGTGAATTATTATGTGGATTATAAATCATGGCTATTTTTTTGTTTGGTGGTTGATACATTTTTTTTTGTCTTTAGGGCAAATCAAGTCTGATTTTTTCAAAGTGGAAATTTCTAACTTTAGAAGCCTTTTTAAAAGGAAAATAAACTACACGTTTTGCATTTCTTGCTGTGAAGGGATATTTTCAGTAACAAAATTGTGATCAAATTACAATCCTACATCTGTGTTGGGTTGTTCTTAAAACCACAACTAGATATTTAGCAGGGGGGGTTATATTGGGGTGGTAGGGGGGGGGTTATATTGGGGTGGTAGGGTGATATGTAGATATGGGGGTAGAGGGGGGTTATATTGGGGTGGTAGGGTGATATGTAGAGGGGGGTTATATTGGGGTGGTAGGGTGATATGTAGAGGGGGTTATATTGGGGTGGTAGGGTGATATGTAGAGGGGGTTATATTGGGGTGGTAGGGTGATATGTAGAGGGGGTTATATTGGGGTGGTAGGGTGATATGTAGATGGGGTTATATTGGTTGGTAGGGTGATATGTAGAGGGGGTTATATTGGGGTGGTAGGGTGATATGTAGAGGGGGTTATATTGGGTTGGTAGGGTGATATGTAGAGGGGGTTATATTGGGGTGGTAGGGTGATATGTAGAGGGGGTTATATTGGGGTGGTAGGGTGATATGTAGAGGGGGTTATATTGGGGTGGTAGGGTGATATGTAGAGGGGGATGGAGGGGGTTATAATGGGGTGGTAGGATGATATGTAGCAGGATAGGGGGAGAGAAGGGGCTATAGGTTGATATGTAACCTAACCAGGACAAAGGTGGTTGTGGGTAATGGTACCTCTGTGCACCCATGGTAACCTACAGGCTAGGGGTTTAGTTCTGAAGCACAGTTGATCACAATGAAATCAAACCCAAAGAGAAAAAGAGCTGAGCCTTCCCTCATGTCCTACAACACACACACACACACACACACACACACACACACACACACACACGCACACAGCCTAGTGCTCGCTGCACTTTGGAGAGTCAAGGCACGGCAAGGCTATGCGTAAAACGGGGCAGCCTATCGCTACCGTTGAAAAACCCAACAGTAATGTCGATAATGAAAACATGAATAGACGAGAGAGACAGACCGGGGGGAACCTGCAGGGGGACATGGACACTGACAGAAAGACATATTACACATGGACATACTTACAGCCTCTCCCTTTCATAGAGCTTCAGAACAGCGGGGTGATGAGATGACATTACAACAGCCCAGCCGGTTCCCCCCCGCGTCCTCTGGAACTCAAACCAAATGAAGACAGGCGTTCATTCCTTCTTTCGTGCCTTCCTTCCCGAGGTATAGAATATTAATCCTGTTGTTAACTCCACACACACCGCTGAGAAAGAGCAGCACAATCACTGTAATCCAATAGGGCTCATTGTGTACCGTGTTCCTTGGTCCGCCGCAGTACAAATATCCCAGTCCAACATCTTCCAGTCGAACGTAAGTCCCTTTTCACACACCCCTTGTCTTCTCCTTCTCCCGTGGTCTTCTTTCTCGTCCTATCCCAGCTGCGAGCAGCGAGCCGAGCTGCCCTGCACGCAACGCATACAGTAGGACTGACTACAACGTGTTTGTGTGCGTGAGTACGTGCGTGCGTGTGAGTGCGCTCTGCAGAAGAGGGACTGACTGCTGGAAGGATGGACGGACGGTGCCTGCGCTGCTCGCTGGGCTGGCTCCCAACCCACTGGCCACAAACGTCTAGTTTTGATTTACATGTGGTTGAGCTGTCAAACTAATTCGACGTGAAATCAACAAGAAATGTCATTGGATTTGGGAGAAAGAAGAAAAAAAATGAAATGCCCTTTATGTTGATGACTTTTTTTTACAAATCCAATTAGTTTCCCCGTTGATTCAACATCATCACAGTGATTTTGTTGTTGTTGGTTAGAATGACGTGAGAAACAACGTTGATTCAACCTGTTTTTTTGTTGTTGTTACTCCGTGGGTCTGCTCGGTGCTATAGTTCCTTCAGAACTGAGACGACTTCCGTCACACAAACACCCAGCTGAACTCCGTGTGGTTTCAGCGCAATGAACCAGATAACACAACGCAGGCAGCATCAACTTCTATCAGCGGAAGACGATCCTTATAACGTTTTTATTATAATAAATGACGATCATTTCTTCAAACGAACCACTGCATTTTATGTCATATTGTATTATTTGTTTTTGTTTTGTGATTGGCTGGCATAAAGGTGTTTTGTTTTGTGATTGGCTGACATAAAGGTGAAATCAAATAATGCACCAGAATAGCCTAATTCCCCTCCTTTTTTCTCTGTCGTCGTTTTCTTCTAATCTCTCCGTTTTCTATCCTTCTATATCAGGATGTGGATGTGGAGTCTGTCGGCCAGGGGGTGCCTCAGTGACGTAGAATAGCTGTCATTTAAATTCCACATGCCGCCTGCCGTCAAAAGCACCCACCCCCCCACCCCCTCCCAATTCTCTCTGCAGAACTCTTGTATGGAGTCTGCTACTGCACTCTGGAAAGAAGGGAGAGATGCAGCGAGGGAGAGATGGAGAGAGGGAGAGATGGAGAGAGGGAAAGGGTGGCGAGATGGAGAGAGGGAGAGTGGAGAGAGAGAGTGGAGAGAGGGAGAGAGGTGGCGAGAGAGAGGGAGGGGGAGAGAGGGAGAGATGGAGAAAGAGAGAGAGGAAACAGGTGGAGAGAGATGCAGATGGAGATGGGAGAGAGATGAGAAGGGGAAAGAGGTGAGAGGGAAACAGAGGGGAGAGAGATGCAGTGAGATGGAGAGAGAGAGTAGGGGAAAGAGAGAGAGGGAAACAGAGGGAGGAGAGAGATGCAGCGAGATGGAGAGAGATGCAGCGAGATGGAGAGAGAGAGGGAGAGGGGTAGGGGGAAATGGAGAGAGAGGGAAACAGAGGGAGAGAGAGATGCAGTGAGATGGAGAGAGAGAGTGGAGAGGAAAGAGAGAGAGGGAAACAGATGGAGGGAGAGAGAGAGATGCAGTGAGATGGAGAGAGAGAAGGGGAAAGAGAGAGGAAACAGCGAGATGGAGAGAGATGAGGAGAGGAGATAGAAAGAGAGAGAAACAGAGGGGGAGGGATGCAGCGAGATGGAGAGAGAGTAGGGGAAAGGGAGGAAACAGAGGGGGAGAGAGATGCAGAGATGATGCAGAGAGAGATGAAATGGACCAGAGAGAGATGAAATACAGCAGCCTTTCCGTTGCAGCGAGCCGTTATTACAGACCTGGGTTCAGTCCCATAAGACTGCGTACAACTGGCCCAGCGTCGTCCGGCTATAGGGGAGGGTTTGACTGGTGGGGGCTTTACTTGGTTCTAGCGACTCCTTGTGGCGGGCCGGGTGCCTGCAGGCTGACCCCAGTAGCCAGTTGAAACGGTGTTTCCTCTGACACATTGGTGCGGCTGGATTTCGGGTGGATTAAGGACGCATGACTTCACCTCTTCCCGTCGGGGGAGTCGCAGCGATGAGATCTAATGAATAAATAAATAAAAACCCAGCACCGTTGCAGTTCTTTACACCAGTGCGCCTGGCACCAACTACCAGTTCAAAGGCACTTCAATATTTTGTCTTGTCCATTCATACTCTGAACGGCACACATACGCACACCATGTCTCAATTGTCTCAAGACTTAAAAATCCTTCCTTCAACCAGGTCTCCTCACCTTCTTCTACAGTGATTGAAGTGGATTTAACAAGTGACGTCTATAAGGGATCACAGCTTTCACCTGGATTCACCTGGTCAGTCTGTCATGGAAAGAGAAGGTGTTCTTAATGTTTAGTATACTCTCTCTCTCTGTCTGTCTCTGTCTCTCTCTCTCTCTCTCTCTCTCTCTCTCTCTCTCTCTCTCTCTCTCATACACACACTTGGATGTGTTCCAACCTTTTCTGGGATCAGAGAAGAGAGAAGGTTCTGGTGCAGAGCCCATGGCAACACATCTGACTATCCATCGACCCCGGAGAGAAGAGCTCATCCCCCATGGCCACATATCTTACTTTCCATTGACAGAGGTTCAATTCTCCATGGCCATAACTCCTACCTCCTCTCTCTAATTGGCTGCTTCATAATGTCAATTAAACATACCTCCTCTCTCTAATTGGCTGTAACATAATGTCAATTAAACATGAATCCTACCTCCTCTCTCTAATTGGTTGTAACATAATGTCAATTAAACATACCTACTCTCTCTAATTGGTTGTAACATAATATCAATTAAACATACCTCCTCTCTCTAATTGGTTGTAACATAATGTCAATTAAACGTACCTCCTCTCTCTAATTGGTTGTAACATAATGCCAATTAAACATACCTCCTCTCTCTAATTGGCTGCTTCATAATGTCCATTAAACATACCTCCTCTCTCTAATTGGTTGTAACATAATGTCAATTAAACATACCTCCTCTCTCTAATTGGTTGTAACATAATGTCAATTAAACATACCTCCTCTCTCTAATTGGCTGCTTCAAAATGTCAATTAAACATAATTCCTACCTCCTCTCTCTAATTGGCTGCTTCATAATGTCAATTAAACATAATTCCTACCTCCTCTCTCTAATTGGCTGCTTCATAATGTCAATTAAACATAATTCCTACCTCCTCTCTCTAATTGGCTGTAACATAATCACAATTAAACATCAAAATAGAAAAAAAAATGAATTTTTATTATAATTTTGTTTAATTATTGGAGAAAAAAATTAAGGTAAAAAAAATCTATAGTAGCACGGCGGTAAAATTTGTCTGTCCTCGGTTGAAACAAAACTGGGTAAGTCGAGTCTGTTCTGTACCGTCCCAGGTAGAGATGGTTCCAGTTTGGAGTCGGGAGGACCAGACACTGGTCTATATAGAATGAAAACTGTTGACACAACAGATGTTGACACAACAGATACGGTCTGGCTATGAATTATTCGTATCTTTCATACTAATCTTAACCTTGTGACCCAATCTATATATCTGTTGTTCGTCATGTGGGGTGAATTAGGGTGTTTCTTGGCTATAAAAACAGGGTGTATCTTGGCTATAAAAACAGGGTGTATCTTGGCTATAAAAACAGGGTGTATCTTGGCTATAAAAACAGGGTGTATCTTGGCTATAAAAACAGGGTGTATCTTGGCTATAAAAAACAGGGTGTATCTTGGCTATAAAAACAGGGTGTTTCTTGGCTATAAAAACAGGGTGTTTCTTGGCTATAAAAACAGGGTGTATCTTGGCTATAAAAACAGGGTGTTTCTTGGCTATAAAAACAGGGTGTATCTTGGCTATAAAAACAGGGTGTATCTTGGCTATAAAAACAGGGTGTATCTTGGCTATAAAAACATGAAGTTTGTTAAAAACAGGGTTTTGGCTATAAAAACTGTCTTGGGGCTTGGCTATAAAAACAGGGTGTATCTTGGCTAAAAAACAGGGTGATCTGAGATCTTGGCTATAAAAACAGGGTGTATCGTATAAAAACGACCAGGGTGTATCTTGGCTATAAAAACGACCAGCCATCCTTATCGTAGAGCACTCAATCGATTCACTTTAATTTTTACTGGTGCGTTGTATTGACATGCTCCGTTATTATTAAGTGATTAAAGATTAAGTTTAAGTATAACTCTGACTTGTGTGATAAGTTTGTCTCTACTCATTTGACAGTAAAGAAAAATGACCCACCACCACTTTCTGGAGGCAATGGAGGCAATGGGGCTGTTTGTCTTTTCTGTTTCTCCAGCAGAGACGAGACCTTTCTGGAGGCAATGGAGGCAATGGGGCTGTTTGTCTTTTCTGTTTCTCCAGCAGAGACGAGACCTTTCTGGGGACATTACATGCATTCTGGCAGGAGGGACCTTTCTAAATGGAGGAGGGGCTAATTGTCATCCAGGAGGGTAGTAAATCCAGGAGGGTAGTAAATTCCTCCAGGAGGGACCTTTCTGGAAATCCTGGAGGTTTGTAATACATCCAGGAGGGTTTCTAAATCCAGGAGGGGCTGTAAATCCTGGAGGGTAATACATCCAGGAGGGTCTTTTCTGTTTATCCAGGAGGGTAGTAAATCCTGGACTGTACTAAATCCTGGACTGTACTAAATCCAATACATCCAGGAGGGTAGTAAATCCAGGAGGGTAATACATCCAGGAGGGTAATACATCCAGGAGGGCAATACATCCAGGAGGGTAATACATCCAGGAGGGTAGTAAATCCTGGACTGTACTAAATCCAGGAGGGTAATACATCCAGGAGGGTACTAAACCCAGGAGGGTAATACATCCAGGAAGGTAATACATCCAGGAGGGTAGTAAATCCAGGACTGTACTAAATCCAGGAGGGTAATACATCCAGGAGGGTAGTAAATCCTGGACTGTACTAAACCCAGGAGGGCAATACATCCAGGAGGGTATACATCCAGGAGGGTAATACATCCAGGAGGGTAGTAAATCCAGGACTGTAATAAATCCAGGAGGGTAATACATCCAGGAGGGTAATACATCCAGGAGGGTAGTAAATCCTGGACTGTACTAAATCCAGGAGGGTAATACATCCAGGAGGGTAGTAAATCCTGGACTGTACTAAATCCAGGAGGGTATACATCCAGGAGGGTAATACATCCAGGAGGGTAGTAAATCCAGGACTGTAATAAATCCAGGAGGGTAATACATCCAGGAGGGTAATACATCCAGGAGGGTAGTAAATCCTGGACTGTAATAAATCCTGGACTGTACTAAATCCAGGAGGGTAATAAATCCAGGAGGGCAATACATCCAGGAGGGTAGTAAATCCTGGACTGTAGTAAATCCAGGAGGGTAGTAAATCCAGGACTGTAGTAAATCCAGGAGGGTAGTAAATCCTGGACTGTACTAAATCCAGGAGGGTAATACATCCAGGAGGGTAATACATCCAGGAGGGTAGTAAATCCTGGACTGTAGTAAATCCAGGACTGTAGTAAATCCAGGACTGTAATAAATCCAGGACTGTAGTACATCCAGGACTGTAGTAAATCCAGGACTGTAGTAAATCCAGGACTGTAATAAATCCAGGACTGTAGTAAATCCAGGAGGGTAGTAAATCCAGGAGGGTAATAAATCCAGGAGGGCAGTAAATCCAGGACTGTAATAAATCCAGGAGGGTAGTAAATCCAGGACTGTAGTACATCCAGGGCTGTTATAAATCCAGGACTGTAGTAAATCCAGGACTGTAGTAAATCCAGGAGGGTAGTAAACCCAGGAGGGTTGGAAATCTAGGAGGGTAGTAAATCCAGGACTGTAGTAAATCCAGGAGGGTATTAAATCCAGGACTGTAGTAAACCCAGGAGGGTTGGAAATCTAGGAGGGTAGTAAATCCAGGACTGTAGTAAATCCAGGAGGGTATTAAATCCAGGACTGTAGTAAATCCAGGACTGTAATAAATCCAGGACTCTATTAAATCCAGGACTGTAGTAAATCCAGGACTGTACTAAATCCAGGACTGTATTAAATCCAGGACTGTAATAAATCCAGGAGGGTAGTAAATCCAGGACTGTAATAAATCCAGGACTGTAGTAAATCCAGGACTGTAGTAAATCCAGGAGGGTAGTAAATCCAGGACTGTACTAAATCCAGGACTGTAATAAATCCAGGACTGTAGTAAATCCAGGAGGGTAGTAAATCCAGGACTGTAGTAAATACAGGACTGTACTAAATCCAGGAGGGTAGTAAATCCAGGACTGTACTAAATCCAGGACTGTAATAAATCCAGGACTGTAGTAAATCCAGGAGGGTAGTAAATCCAGGACTGTAGTAAATCCAGGAGGTTAGTAAAATCTTATGAATTATCTTCAATTGCAGTAGTTTACTAAATGTCTTCGGTTGTAGGAGCAGATGTGAACATTTGTACATATCTGTGACCAACGGTTCTCCTCGGTTTCTTCATTCAGATCACGCTCTCATTTCTACCTTATTAGGTTCTGAACTATCAGGTAGACTTTCAATCAACCATTGATATTACTTGGTAATTAATTTCTTTGGCGTAGCAGCTGTTGGCAGTATTCTTTCTGTGCTAGATGCCTTTGGTGCTAGATGCCTTTGGTGCTAGATGCCTTTGGTGCTCGATGCCTTTGGTGCTAGATGCCTTTGGTGCTCGATGCCTTTGGTGCTAGATGCCTTTGGTGCTCGATGCCTTTGGTGCTCGATGCCTTTGGTGCTCGATGCCTTTGGTGCTAGATGCCTTTGGTGCTCGATGCCTTTGGTGCTCGATGCCTTTGGTGCTAGATGCCTTTGGTGCTCGATGCCTTTGGTGCTAGATGCCTTTGGTGCTAGATGCCTTTGGTGCCAGATGCCTTTGGTGCTCGATGCCTTTGGTGCTCGATGCCTTTGGTGCTAGATGCCTTTGGTGCTAGATGCCTTTGGTGCTCGATGCCTTTGGTGCCAGATGCCTTTGGTGCCAGATGCCTTTGGTGCTAGATGCCTTTGGTGCCAGATGCCTTTGGTGTCAGATGCCTTTGGTGCTAGATGCCTTTGGTGTCAGATGCCTTTGGTGCTAGATGCCTTTGGTGCTAAATGCCTTTGGTGCTCGATGCCTTTGGTGCTAGATGCCTTTGGTGCTAAATGCCTTTGGTGCTAGATGCCTTTGGTGCTAGATGCCTTTGGTGCTAGATGCCTTTGGTGCTAGATGCCTTTGGTGTCAGATGCCTTTGGTGCTAGATGCCTTTGGTGCTAGATAGATGCCTTTGGTGCTAGATGCCTTTGGTGCTAGATGCCTTTGGTGCTAGATGCCTTTGGTGCTAGATGCCTTTGGTGCTAGATGCCTTTGGTGTCAGATGCCTTTGGTGCTAGATGCCTTTGGTGCTAAATGCCTTTGGTGCTCGATGCCTTTGGTGCTAGATGCCTTTGGTGCTAAATGCCTTTGGTGCTAGATGCCTTTGGTGCCAGATGCCTTTGGTGTCAGATGCCTTTGGTGCTAGATGCCTTTGGTGCTAGATGCCTTTGGTGCTAGATGCCTTTGGTGCTAAATGCCTTTGGTGCTCGATGCCTTTGGTGCTAGATGCCTTTGGTGCTAGAAACCTTTGGTGATAGATGCCTTTGGTGCTAGATGCCTTTGGTGCTAGATGCCTTTGGTGCTAGAAACCTTTGGTGCTAGATGCGTTTGGTTCTAAATGTGTTTGGTGCTCGATGCCTTTGGTGCTAGATGCCTTTGGTGCTAGATGCCTTTGGTGCTCGATGCCTTTGGTGCTAGATGCCTTTGGTGCTAGATGCCTTTGGTGCTCGATGCCTTTGGTGCTAGATGCCTTTGGTGATAGACATGTTTTGGTGCTCGATGACTTTAGTTCTAGATGTGTTTGGTGCTAGATGTGTTTGGTTCTAAATGTGTTTGGTGCTAGATGCCTTTGGTGCTAGATGCCTTTGGTGATACAGTGCCTTGCGAAAGTATTCGGCCCCCTTGAACTTTGCGACCTTTTGCCACATTTCAGGCTTCAAACATAAAGATATAAAACTGAATTTTTTTGTGAAGAATCAACAACAAGTGGGACACAGTCATGAAGTGGAACGACATTTATTGGATATTTCAAACTTTTTTAACAAATCAGAAACTGAAAAATTGCGGCGTGCAAAATTATTCAGCCCCCTTAAGTTAATACTTTGTAGCGCCACCTTTTGCTGCGATTACAGCTGTAAGTCGCTTGGGGTATGTCTCTATCAGTTTTGCATATCGAGAGACTGAAATTTTTTCCCATTCCTCCTTGCAAAACAGTTCGAGCTCAGTGAGGTTGGATGGAGAGCATTTGTGAACAGCAGTTTTCAGTTCTTTCCACAGATTCTCGATTGGATTCAGGTCTGGACTTTGACTTGGCCATTCTAACACCTGGATATGTTTATTTTTGAACCATTCCATTGTAGATTTTGCTTTATGTTTTGGATCATTGTCTTGTTGGAAGACAAATCTCCGTCCCAGTCTCAGGTCTTTTGCAGACTCCATCAGGTTTTCTTCCAGAATGGTCCTGTATTTGGCTCCATCCATCTTCCCATCAATTTTAACCATCTTCCCTGTTCCTGCTGAAGAAAAGCAGGCCCAAACCATGATGTGTGTTCAGGGTGATGAGCTGTGTTGCTTTTACGCCAAACATAACGTTTTGCATTGTTGCCAAAAAGTTAAATTTTGGTTTCATCTGACCAGAGCACCTTCTTCCACATGTTTAGTGTGTCTCCCAGGTGGCTTGTGGCAAACTTTAAACAACACTTTTTATGGATATCTTTAAGAAATGGCTTTCTTCTTGCCACTCTTCCATAAAGGCCAGATTTGTGCAATATACGACTGATTGTTGTCCTATGGACAGAGTCTCCCACCTCAGCTGTAGATCTCTGCAGTTCATCCAGAGTGATCATGGGCCTCTTGGCTGCATCTCTGATCAGTCTTCTCCTTGTATGAGCTGAAAGTTTAGAGGGACGGCCAGGTCTTGGTAGATTTGCAGTGGTCTGATACTCCTTCCATTTCAATATTATCACTTGCACAGTGCTCCTTGGGATGTTTAAAGCTTGGGAAATCTTTTTGTATCCAAATCCGACTTTAAACTTCTTCACAACAGTATCTCGGACCTGCCTGGATGTGTTCCTTGTTCTTCATGATGCTCTTGGTTTAACGGACCTCTGAGACTATCACAGTGCAGGTGCATTTATACGGAGACTTGATTACACACAGGTGGATTGTATTTATCATCATTAGTCATTTAGGTCAACATTGGATCATTCAGAGATCCTCACTGAACTTCTGGAGAGCCTTTGCTGCACTGAAAGTAAAGGGGCTGAATAATTATGCACGCCCAATTTTTCAGTTTTTGATTTGTTAAAAAAGTTTGAAATATCCAATAAATGTCGTTCCACTTCATGATTGTGTCCCACTTGTTGTTGATTCTTCACAAAAAAATACAGTTTTATATCTTTATGTTTGAAGCCTGAAATGTGGCAAAAGGTCGCAAAGTTCAAGGGGGCCGAATACTTTCGCAAGGCACTGTAGATGCCTTTGGTGCTAGATGCCTTTGGTGCTAGATGCCTTTGGTGCTAGATGTGTTTGGTGCTAGATGCCTTTGGTGCTAGATGCCTTTGGTGCTAGATTACTTTAGTTCTAGATGTGTTTGGTGCTAGATGCCCTTGGTTCTAAATGTGTTTGGTGCTAGATGTTTTTGGTGGTAGATGCCTTTGGTGCCAGATACCCTTTGGTGCTAGATGCATTTGGTGCCCAATGGGTTGACTGGAGATTAGGTGGGGTTATTCCAGATAGGGCTGCCTGGCGATGAGGTGGGGTTATTCCAGATAGGGCTGCCTGGAGATGAGGTGGGGTTATTGCACATAGGGGTGATTGAAGATTAGGTGGGGTTATTCTAGATAGGGCTGCCAGGAGATTAGGTGGGGTTATTTCAGATAGGGCTGCCTGGAGATGAGGTGGGGTTATTCCAGATAGGGCTGCCTGGAGATGAGGTGGGGTTATTCCAGATAGGGCTGCCTGGAGATGAGGTGGGGTTATTCCAGATAGGGCTGCCTGGAGATGAGGTGGGGTTATTCCAGATAGGGCTGCCTGGAGATGAGGTGGGGTTATTCCAGATAGGGCTGCCTGGAGATGAGGTGGGGTTATTCCAGATAGGGCTGCCTGGAGATGAGGTGGGGGTTATTCCAGATAGGGGTGATTGGAGATTAGGTGGGGTTATTCCAGATAGGGGCTGCCTGGAGATGAGGGTGGGGTTATTCCAGATAGGGCTGCCTGGAGATGAGGTGGGGTTATTCCAGATAGGGCTGCCTGGAGATGAGTTGGGGTTATTCCAGATAGGGATGCCTGGAGATGAGGTGGGGTTATTCCAGATAGGGCTGCCTGGCGATGAAGTGGGGTTATTCCAGATTGCGCTGCCTGGCGATGAAGTGGGGTTATTCCAGATTGCGCTGCCTGGAGATGAGGTGGGGTTATTCCAGATTGAGCTGTCTGGATATTAGGTGGGGTTATTCCAGATAGGGCTGTCTGGAGATGAGGTGGGGTTATTCCAGATAGGGCTGCCTGGAGATGAGGTGGGGTTATTCCAGATAGGGCTGCCTGGAGATTAGGTGGGGTTATTCCAGATTGAGCTGCCTGGAGATGAGGTGGGGTTATGGTTTATATACTCCTCCATGTACAAGGATAGTCTCCTGTCCATTTGTTGTGAAAACAGTTGTCCAGACCAGTGGAGACAGTTGTCCAGACCAGTGGAGACAGTTGTTCAGCCCAGTGGAGACCGTTGTCCAGACCAGTGGAGACAGTTGTCCAGCCCAGTGGAGACAGTTGTCCAGCCCAGTGGAGACAGTTGTCCAGCCCAGTGGAGACAGTTGTCCAGCCCAGTGGAGATAGTTGTCCAGCCCAGTGGAGACAGTTGTCCAGCCCAGTGGAGACAGTTGTCCAGCCCAGTGGTGACAGTTGTCCAGCCCAGTGGAGACAGTTGTCCAGCCCAGTGAAGACAGTTGTCCAGCCCAGTGGAGACAGTTGTCCAGCCCAGTGGAGACAGTTGTCCAGCCCAGTGGAGACAGTTGTCCAGCCCAGTGGAGACAGTTGTCCAGCCCAGTGGAGATAGTTGTCCAGCCCAGTGAAGACAGTTGTCCAGTCCAGTGGAGACAGTTGTCCAGCCCAGTGGAGATAGTTGTCCAGCCCAGTGAAGACAGTTGTCCAGTGCAGTGGAGACAGTTGTCCAGCCCAGTGGAGACAGTTGTCCAGCCAGTGGAGACAGTTGTCCAGCCCAGTGAAGACAGTTGTCCAGTCCAGTGGAGACAGTTGTCCAGCCCAGTGGAGACAGTTGTCCAGCCCAGTGGAGACAGTTGTCCAGCCCAGTGGAGACAGTTGTCCAGCCCAGTGGAGAAAGTTGTCCAGCCCAGTGAAGACAGTTGTCCAGACCAGTGGAGACAGTTGTCCAGCGCAGTGGAGACAGTTGTCCAGCCCAGTGAAGACAGTTGTCCAGCCCAGTGGAGACAGTTGTCCAGCCCAGTGGAGACAGTTGTCCAGCCCAGTGGAGACAGTTGTCCAGCCCAGTGGAGACAGTTGTCCAGCCCAGTGAAGACAGTTGTCCAGACCAGTGGAGACAGTTGCCCAGCGCAGTGGAGACAGTTGTCCAGCCCAGTGAAGACAGTTGTCCAGCCCAGTGGAGACAGTTGTCCAGACCAGTGGAGACAGTTGTCCAGCCCAGTGGAGACAGTTGTCCAGCCCAGTGAAGACAGTTGCCCAGCCCAGTGGATACAGTTGTCCAGCCCAGTGAAGACAGTTGTCCAGCCCAGTGGAGACAGTTGTCCAGCCCAGTGAAGACAGTTGTCCAGCCCAGTGGAGACAGTTGTCCAGCCCAGTGGAGACAGTTGTCCAGCCCAGCGGAGGCAGTTGTCCAGCCCAGCGGAGACAGTTGTCCAGCCCAGTGGAGACAGTTGTTCAGCCCAGTGGAGACAGTTGTCCAGCCCAGTGGAGACAGTTGTCCAGCCCAGTGGAGACAGTTGTCCAGCCCAGTGGAGACAGTTGTCCAGCCCAGTGGAGACAGTTGTCCAGCCCAGTGGAGACCGTTGTCCAGCCCAGTGGAGACAGTTGTCCAGCCCAGTGGAGACAGTTGTCCAGCCCAGTGGAGACAGTTGTCCAGCCCAGTGGAGACAGTTGTCCAGCCCAGTGGAGACAGTTGTCCAGCCCAGTGGAGACAGTTGTTCAGCCCAGTGGAGACAGTTGTCCAGCCCAGTGGAGACCGTTGTCCAGCCCAGTGGAGACCGTTGTCCAGCCCAGTGAAGACAGTTGTCCAGCCCAGTGGAGACAGTTGTCCAGCCCAGTGGAGACCGTTGTCCAGCCCAGTGAAGACAGTTGTCCAGCCCAGTGGAGACAGTTGTCCAGCCCAGTGGAGACAGTTGTCCAGCCCAGTGAAGACAGTTGTCCAGCCCAGTGGAGACAGTTGTCCAGCCCAGTGGAGACAGTTGTCCAGCCCAGTGGAGACAGTTGTCCAGCCCAGTGGAGACAGTTGTCCAGCCCAGTGGAGATAGTTGTCCAGCCCAGTGAAGACAGTTGTCCAGTCCAGTGGAGACAGTTGTCCAGCCCAGTGGAGATAGTTGTCCAGCCCAGTGAAGACAGTTGTCCAGTGCAGTGGAGACAGTTGTCCAGCCCAGTGGAGACAGTTGTCCAGCGCAGTGGAGACAGTTGTCCAGCCCAGTGAAGACAGTTGTCCAGTCCAGTGGAGACAGTTGTCCAGCCCAGTGGAGACAGTTGTCCAGCCCAGTGGAGACAGTTGTCCAGCCCAGTGGAGACAGTTGTCCAGCCCAGTGGAGAAAGTTGTCCAGCCCAGTGAAGACAGTTGTCCAGACCAGTGGAGACAGTTGTCCAGCGCAGTGGAGACAGTTGTCCAGCCCAGTGAAGACAGTTGTCCAGTCCAGTGGAGACAGTTGTCCAGCCCAGTGGAGACAGTTGTCCAGCCCAGTGGAGACAGTTGTCCAGCCCAGTGGAGACAGTTGTCCAGCCCAGTGAAGACAGTTGTCCAGACCAGTGGAGACAGTTGCCCAGCGCAGTGGAGACAGTTGTCCAGCCCAGTGAAGACAGTTGTCCAGCCCAGTGGAGGCAGTTGTCCAGCCCAGTGGAGACAGTTGTCCAGCCCAGTGAA
>NW_027007391.1:0-7500 GCF_036934945.1 Oncorhynchus masou masou | reverse complement strand
GAGTACCCCCAGGGTTCCAGTACCCCCTATCTATAGGTCGAGTACCCCAGGGTTCCAGTACCCCTATCTATAGGTCGAGTACCCCAGGGTTCCAGTACCCCCCTATCTATAGGTCGAGTACCCCCAGGGTTCCAGTACCCCCTATCTATAGGTCGAGTACCCCCAGGGTTCCAGTACCCCCTATCTATAGGTCGAGTACCCCCAGGGTTCCAGTACCCCCTATCTATAGGTCGAGTACCCCCAGGGTTCCAGTACCCCCTATCGATAGGTCGAGTACCCCCAGGGTCTTAGTATCCACTGGTTGGAAAACGAAAGCTCTAGAACCCGTTTTGACACAACACTCACATACATTTCTGGGTAAACAATATGAACAGGATTAGATTATATTTAAATTGGTTCAGATAAATTACCGGTTCGTTTTAGAACACTTACTCAATTCAAGGGTTTTTCTTTATTTTTACTATTTTCTACATTTTAGAATAATAGTGAAGACATCAAAACTATGAAATAACACATATGGAATCATGTAGTAACCAAAAAAAAAAAGTTTAACAAATCAAAATATATTTTATATTTGAGATTCTTCAAAGTAGCCACCCTTTGCCTTGATGACAGCTTTTGCATTCTCTCAACCAGCTTCACCTGGAATGCTTTTCTAACAGTCTTGATGGAGTTCCCACATATGCTGAGCACTTGTTTGCGCTTGTTTCTCTTCACTCTGCGGTCCAACTCATCCCATCTAGACTAAATGAAATATAATCCTAAAGCATTGTCTAAATCAAGCTCAGCTAAAACACCTGCATGTTGGAGCTGCCTTACTCAAGAAAGCAAAAGAAAAGAGACCATGTTTTTGCATGCGGTTTTATTAAGTCAGGACATTGTTTTTTAAACTGATTGGTGACACGTATTAATGCCAAAATAACATGCAAAACAGGCAACCCCCCGTGTGGCTCTGCCTCTCTTGTCCTGAATGACGGGTCTCCACTGGATCGCTGTAGCATCCATATCGTGTTTATTAATTGGCATGACGTACGTCTCTGTGTAAATGTCCTGGACCAATCAAGGCAATATAATTATAATATCTAGTCAGTTGTCCAACTGAATGCATTCAACTGAAATGTGTCTTCCGCGTTTAAACCCAAATCAAATGTCCTGAAGGTTAAGCTGCAGGTTTCTGCAGTTCCTCTTCACCAACTTCATCCTGCAGCCATTACCTGCACTGGGGGGGGGATCTAGTATCAACCAATCACAGCAGTGTTTCTGTTTGACTCATGGGACTGGTTACCAAAGACATGACTGAAACAGTGAACAACAATGCCATGATTCATGAGTACACTGGTTATTTAGTAATGAATGTGATATTTGAGTCTCTCCTACAAATTGATAGTGTATTGTACACACACACACACACCTATTTACAGTTTGTGAGTGTGTGATACACACACATATTTACAGTTTGTGAGTGTGTGATGAACACACATATTTACAGTTTGAGTGTGCACACACACACATATTTACAGTTTGTGAGTGTGTGATGAACACATATTTACAGTTTGTGAGTGTGTGATACACACATATTTACAGTTTGTGAGTGTGTGATGAACACACATATTTAGAGATTGTGAGTGTGTGATGAACACACATATTTAGAGATTGTGAGTGTGTGATGAACACACATATTTAGAGATTGTGAGTGTGTGATATGGGGGTTGAAGATATGATTATCTACAGTACACATAACACCTGGTGTAAACAATGGCAACACCATTTTGCATTGAGCCTTGCTGTTGGAAAACCACATCAGCGTCGGACTTTCGGCTTCCGCAGATGCACCTCCTCCCCCCCGACTTTACCCCTGGACTTTGGTCTAGAGTCGGGTGCTTCAGCCTTACCCCCTCAAACGACCCCTTTGGTCTAGAGTCGGGTGTTTCACCCTTACCCCCTCAAACGACCCCTTTGGTCTAGAGTCGGGTGTTTCAGCCTTACCCCCTCAAACGACCCCTTTGGTCTAGAGTCGGGTGTTTCAGCCTTACCCCCTCAAACGACCCCTTTGGTCTAGAGTCGGGTGCTTCCAGCCTTACCCCTCAAACGACCCCTTTGGTCTAGAGTCGGGTGCTTCAGCCTTACCCCTCAAACGGTTTTTGGTCTAGAGTCGGGTGTTTCAGCCTTACCCTCAAACGACCCCTTTGGTCTAGAGTTGGGTGTTTCAGCCTTACCTCCTCAAACGATCCCTTTGGTCTAGAGTCGGTCTCATCAGCCTTACCCCTCAAACGACCCCTTTGGTCTAGAGTCGGGTGTTTCAGCCTTACCCCTCAAACGACCCCTTTGGTCTAGAGTCAGGGTCTTTCAGCCTTACCCCCTCAAACGACCCCTTTGGTCTAGAGTAGGGTGTTCAGCCTTACCCCCTCAAACGACCCCTTTGGTCTAGAGTCGGTGTTTCAGCCTTACCCCCTCAAACGACCCCTTTGGTCTAGAGTCGGTCTTTTCTAAGCACCCTTACCCTCAAACGACCCTTTGGTCTAGAGTAGGGGTTTCAACCTTACCCCTTCAAACCAACCCTTTGGTCTAGAGTCGGGTGTTTCAGCCTTACCCCTCAAACGATCCCTTTGGTCTAGAGTCGGGTGTTTCAGCCTTTACCCTCAAACGAGCCCTTGGTCAGTAGTCGGTCTCATCAGCCTTACCCCTCAAACGACCCTTTGATCTAGAGTAGGGTGCTTCAGCCTTACCCCCTCAAACGTGACTCCTTTGGTCTAGAGTAGGGTGCTTCAGCCTTACCCCTCAAACGACCCCTTTGGTCTAGAGTCGGGTGTTTCAGCCTTACCCCTCAAACGACCCCTTTGGTCTAGAGTCGGTCTTACCCTTACCCCTCAAACGACCCCTTTGGTCTAGAGTGGGTGTTTCAACCATTACCCTTCAAACGACCCCTTTGGTCTAGAGTCGGGTGTTTCAGCCTTACCCCCTCAAACGATCCCTTTGGTCTAGAGTCGGGTGTTTCAGCCTTACCCCCTCAAACGAGCCCTTTGGTCTGTAGTCGGTCTCATCAGCCTTACCCCCTCAAACGACCCCTTTGGTCTAGAGTCGGTCTCTTCACCCTTACCCCCTCAAACGACCCTTTGATCTAGAGTAGGGTGCTTCAGCCTTGTCAAACGACCCCTTTGGTCTAGAGTCGGGTGCTTCAGCCTTACTCCCTCAAACGACCCCTTTTGGTCTAGAGTCGGGTGTTTCAGCCTTACCCCCTCAAACGATCCCTTTGGTCTAGAGTCGGGTGTTTCAGCCTTACCCCTCAAACGAGCCCTTTGGTCTGTAGTCGGTCTCATCAGCCTTACCCCCTCAAACGATCCCTTTGGTCTAGAGTCGGGTGTTTCAGCCTTACCCCCTCAAACGAGCCCTTTGGTCTGTAGTCGGTCTCATCAGCCTTACCCCCTCAAACGACCCCTTTAGTAGGATCATCAGTGTCGGACTTTCGGCTTCCGCAGATGCACCTCCTCCCCGCGACTTTACCCCTGGACTTTGGTCTAGAGTAGGGTGCTTCAGCCTTACGCCCTCAAACGACCCCTTTGGTCTAGAGTCGGTCTCTTCACCCTTACCCCCTCAAACGACCCCTTTGGTATAGAGTAGGGTGCTTCACCCTTACCCCCTCAAACGACCCCTTTGGTCTAGAGTAGGGTGTTTCAACCTTACCCCCTCAAACGACCCCTTTGGTCCAGAGTCGGGTGTTTCAGCCTTATCCCCTCAAACGATCCCTTTGGTCTAGAGTCGGTCTCATCAGCCTTACCCCCTCAAACGACCCCTTTGGTCTAGAGTAGGGTGTTTCAACCTTACCCCTTCAAACGACCCCATTGGTCTAGAGTCGGGTGTTTCAGCCTTACCCCCTCAAACGACCCCTTTGGTCTAGAGTAGGGTGTTTCAACCTTACCCCTTCAAACGACCCCTTTGGTCTAGAGTCGGGTGTTTCAGCCTTACCCCCTCAAACGATCCCTTTGGTCTAGAGTCGGTCTCATCAGCCTTACCCCCTCAAACGACCCCTTTGGTCTAGAGTCGGGTGTTTCAGCCTTACCCCTCAAACGACCCCTTTGGTCTAGAGTCGGGTGTTTCAGCCTTACCCCCTCAAACGACCCCTTTGGTCTAGAGTCGGGTGTTTCAGCCTTACCCCCTCAAACGACCCCTTTAGCAGGATCATCTAGTCCCACTTGTTTCCTGATGCCAGAGACTGACCCTGTGTGTTAGCGGTATCAACAAACAAATTATATTAATTAATACTACAACAAGTTTGAATTTCCTTTTGGTTTTTCATTTTAGTTTAAGTTGTGCCATATTGTTTATATTAATTTTATAACGTGGAAAAAGGTTAGGTTTTGAAATAGACCAATTTCATTTGTGAATATGAAATGTACCTAGTATTATTATCTAATCATAATTTATTTGTCACATGCTGAATACAACAGGTGTAGTAGACCTACAGTGAAATGCTGAATACAACAGGTGTAGTAGACCTCACAGTGAAATGCTGAATACAACAGGTGTAGTAGACCTCACAGTGAAAAATGCTGAATACAACAGGTGTAGTAGACCTCACAGTGAGATGCTGAATACAACAGGTGTAGTAGACCTTACAGTGAAATGCTGAATACAACAGGTGTAGTATCCAATTTGTAAGTCGCTCTGGATAAGAGCGTCTGCTAAATGACTTAAATGTAAATGTAAATGTAGTAGACCTTACAGTGAAATGCTGAATACAACAGGTGTAGTAGACCTTACAGTGAAATACTGAATACAACAGGTGTAGTAGACCTCACAGTGAAATGCTGAATACAACAGGTGTAGTAGACCTTACAGTGAAATGCTGAATACAACAGGTGTAGTAGACCTCACAGTGAAATGCTGAATACAACAGGTGTAGTAAACCTTACAGTGAAATGCTGAATACAACAGGTGTAGTAGACCTCACAGTGAAATGCTGAATACAACAGGTGTAGTAGACCTCACAGTGAAATGCTGAATACAACAGGTGTAGTAGACCTTACAGTGAAATGCTGAATACAACAGGTGTAATAGACCTCACAGTGAAATGCTGAATACAACAGGTGTAGTAGACCTTACAGTGAAATGCTGAATACAACAGGTGTAGTAGACCTTACAGTGAAATGCTGAATACAACAGGTGTAGTAGACCTTACAGTGAAATGCTGAATACAACAGGTGTAGTAGACCTTACAGTGAAATGCTGAATACAACAGGTGTAATAGACCTTACAGTGAAATGCTGAATACAACAGGTGTAGTAGACCTCACAGTGAAATTCTTACTTACAAGCCCTTAACCAACAATGCAATTTTAAGAAAAAAACGTTTTAACGAAAAAATAGATAAGTAAAATGAAATAACATATATAGTTAAAGAGCAGCAGTAAAATAACAATTGTGAGGTTATATACTGGGGGTACCAGTACAGAGCCAATGTGGAGGCTATATACAGGGTGTACCGGTACAGAGTCAATGTGGAGGCTATATACAGGGTGTTACGGTACAGAGTCAATGTGGAGGCTATATACAGGGTGTAACGGTACAGAGTCAATGTGGAGGCTATATACAGGGTGTTACGGTACAGAGTCAATGTGGAGGCTATATACAGGGTATTACAGTACAGAGTCAATGTGGAGGCTATATACAGGGTATTACAGTACAGAGTCAATGTGGACGCTATATACAGGGAAGTACGGTACAGAGTCAATGTGGAGGCTATATACAGGGTATTACAGTACAGAGTCAATGTGGAGGCTATATACAGGGTGTTACGGTACAGAGTCAACGTGGAGGCTATATAGAGGGTATTACGGTACAGAGTCAATGTGGAGGCTATATACAGGGTATTACGGTACAGAGTCAATGTGGAGGCTATATACAGGGTGTTACGGTACAAAGTCAATGTGGAGGCTATATACAGGGTGTTACGGTACAGAGTCAATGTGGAGGCTATATACAGGGGGTACCAGTACAGCAGGGGTGTCAAAGTCAAATGGACGGAGGGCCAAATAAAAAATTTAGCTACAAGCCGAGGGCCGGACTGTTCGAATGTTCATTGAAAAATGTTTAAATGACGCATATAGTCTAGTGAACCTAATTGAACCTACTGAAAACCTAACAAATATATTCCAATATGATCAGATAAATAAAGCTCTGATAAAGCTCTGATAACTGTGCGCGTGATGATGCTCATTACATGCTCCATTTTCAAGGCTTTACCGCACAACGCTTCCTGGTGTATGATACAATGATAAGCTGTCAGCTCACCTGTCGCGTTTTCCTCTTGCATCTTTTCCCGTATCTTCGCCACCAGTCCGCTCCTGTGTCCACACATCGCAGGTGCTCCGTCGGTTGTCAAACCCACGAGTTTTTCCCAAGGCAGCTCCATCTCATTTACACATCTTGACACCTCTTCATACAAATCATGCCCCGTAGTTGTGCCATGCATAGGACGTAAAGCCAAAAACTCCTCTGTCACGCTTAGGCTGGAGTCCACTCCGCGGATGAAAATTGACAACTGGGCAATGTCAGAAATGTCGGTGCTCTCATCCACAGCCAAGGAATATGCAATGAAATCTTTTCCCTTTTCACAAGCTGCTCTTTTAGATTGATGGACAACTGGTCTACTCTCTCGGCAATGGTGTTTCTGCTCAGACTCACATTTAAAAAGAGTTGCCTTTTTCTGGGCAAACTTCGTCACAAACTTTAATCATGCAGTTTTTGATGAAATCCCCCTCCGTAAATGGCCGGGCTGATTTAGCGATCTCTTCTGCCAAAATAAAACTGGCCTTGACAGCAGCCTGGCCTTGTGATTTGGCTTTTTTGAACAGAGCCTGTCGAGATTTGAGGCCTCGTTTTAATTCCTCTGCCTTTTGTAGCCTTTGTTCCATGTCCATATTCTTGTTTTTGTCCGCGTGTTTCGTTTCATAATGTCGTCTCAGATTATACTCTTTCAGTACCGCCACACTTTCTCCACACAGAAGACACACAGGTTTTCCAGCTACCTCCGTGAACATATACTCCGACTCCCACCTTGTTTGAAACCCCGGTTCTCAGTGTCCACCTTCCGTTTTGCCATTTTTGATGGGTATCTGAAAGTTAATTTTACTGTGATGCTGACGACTGCTGTGCCAATAAATATTGAAATGAAGCAGCCTACTGCTCGGTGCGTCACCGTTGCATTGTGGGAAATGTAGTATTGGTGCGTGTAAAAGATCTGCGGGCTGCCGGCTTGCTGCGGTCTGCGGGCCGGTTCTAATAATAAATCAAGATCATCCCAGGGGCCGTAAAAAACCTTCTCGCGGGCCGGATGTGGCCCGCGGGCCTTGACTCTGACATATGTGCAGTACAGGGTCAATGTGGAGGCTATATACAGGGTGTTACGGTACAGAGTCAATGTGGAGGCTATATACAGGGTGTTACGGTACAGAGTTAATGTGGAGGCTATATACAGGGTGTTATGGTACAGAGTCAATGTGGA
>NW_027007390.1:0-1971 GCF_036934945.1 Oncorhynchus masou masou | reverse complement strand
TCTCTCTCTCTCTCTCTCTCTCTCTCTCTCTCTCTCTCTCTCTCTCTCTCTGTGTCTCTCTCTCTGTCACTGTCTGTCTCTCTGTCTCTCTGTCTCTCTCTCTCTCTCTCTCTCTGTCTCTCTCTGTCTCTCTCTGTCTCTGTCTCTCTCTCTCTCTCTCTCTCTCTGTGTCTCTGTAGTTGGTGCAGTAGCTGTGTGATTGGTTTGCTATAATGTATCAGAGTTCGTCTGCATCCAAAAGAAAAGACAGCAGTATTCGTAGAGAACAACTATATTCTGCCATTAGTCGCCTCTCTCTCTTAGTGCGTCCCCATATCTTTTTTGTTGTTGTTGTCATACAATAGTGAATATTATAGCCTCTTCTTATATGTAAACAGATGAATTATTTTGACATTGAGAACCAAAGGAAAATACATAGAGCACAAATACTGCATGTTCTGCCAGTACTCGCCTCTCTCGCTCTCTCTCTCTCAAAAATGTAGACACACGATACAAAGGACAAGGATCAGCGAGGAACTCGCCATTGTTCAAACATACATTGCATTAGCTAGTAAACAACCACATGTGGAATTGTTAGTTAGTCTTAAAAAGCACAATTACAATTTAATCTTGACAATAGCATCCCCTTAAGAGTTGGCACTAAATGTACACCATTTTTCAAGAACAGAGTGTGTCATAACCTTTCTGCAGACGACAGAAAAAGCGTGCCTTAGCTACCTTTCTTAATGCATACAAATGATTTGAGCACAAGCATGCAGGGCAAAACGTAAGTATGCCCCTATTCCCCATAACGCAGGGATGCAAAATAAAACCTGAAACATCCTATATAAAGATATGAACCTGGTGAAATTCAAAGTATTTTAACAACTATTACACCTGAATGGAAGTAAAATATGTAGCCCTAAAGCTGAGTCTTTAAGGAGATGAGGAGGAGCTAACGGCCCTGGTTTGCTGTGGGCCTTTAGCTTGTCATTGAACAAGTCTTGCACTGTCACGTAGTGTTAGACTAGTTCTACTTTTTCTGTGAGTTCACTTTTCCTTTAGAACGCATTGTGATCTGAATCTGGAGGGAAACAGCCTACCCTAAACGTGATATTTTGTGCTTACATAATGAGGTTTTCACAAATACACAATGCACTTTAAGGCAGCAAAACTGTGAACATGTCTTTCACTCGTTCAATACAGGAGATAATGTGGTCGATTGACAACAACATAATAACCATCGAAAAATGTAAATCTACAGTCCATTTCCTTCTCCTTTTCCGCTTTTGTAATCACCACAACACGTTTATTTTTTGCACTCTCATATCTGAGGCACAAGATCCAAGTTCCAGGAAGGATTATGGGGTGGTGGGTGTGTGTGTGTGTGTATTCCACCCGGGTGGTGGTGGGTCTTGTGACTGAGGCCTGATTGTGAGAGAACGTGGTCATGTGCTCTGGAGCCTTGATTCTAAAGGACTATTAGGCAATGAGCAGCACACCATCTGATCCATGCATATGATTAGCACACATGTGTTTGTATCATCATGACATAAAAGCATGACCAACTTTAAAGGGATGGTTCACCAAAATTACAAATGTGTTTTCTTATGCTAATATCGTGGGCAACCACTTGCATTGGTTTTGTTCAATAAATACTACAAAGTTTGCATTTGGAACAGAGGCCAGGTAAACAAAACCAAAGCATTGCTGTCTTGTCCATAGACTGCTTACAGAAGTTAGATTACCTCTATTTAACTGGGGAATTGATTGTATGAGCTGCAATTCACAGGACAATGTTGTAATTGTATGAGTTTTCCTAACCTGAGATGCATCCATATTCTCTAGCCTTCTCCTGTAGTGTTCACTTTCACACATATGGGTTTAACAATGGTGTAAACTCTAGCCAATGTTTACACCAATCATATGCTTTTAAATCCATGACAGGGAGTATGCACGTGGACACTTCAGGAGAAGGGTGGAGAATAGGCA
>NW_027007389.1:0-1971 GCF_036934945.1 Oncorhynchus masou masou | reverse complement strand
GTGTGTGTGTGTGTGTGTGTGTGTGTGTGTGTGTGTGTGTGTGTTCCTACCTCTGTAGAAGGGATGTCCCTCTCTGTTGTAGAAACAGGTGTGTGTGTGTGTGTGTGTGTGTGTGTGTGTGTGTGTGTGTGTGTGTGTGTGTGTGTGTGTGTGTGTGTGTGTGTGTGTGCGTGCGTGCGTGCGTGCGTGTGTGCGTGTGTGTGTGTGTGTTCCTACCTCTGTAGAAGGGATGACCCTCTCTGTTATAGAAGCAGGTGCGGTGCATCTTGCCCATGAACAGCTCCAGGCCGATGATGGCGTAGATGATGATGACGAGACAGGACCAGCAGGGCGATGTGGAGGAGAGGAACCATGGCCTTGATGATGGAGTTCAGCACAACCTGAAGGCCTGGAGACGGAGAGGAGACAGTGTTTCACATCGAGACTCCACAACAACCACACGTTACACACACACACACACACACACACACACACACACACACACACACACACACACACACACACACACGTACACACACACACACACACACACACACACACACACACACACACACACACACACACACACACACACACACACACACACACCTGTTTCTATAACACAGAGGGACATCTCTTCTACAGAGGTAGGAACACACACACACACACACACACCCCCATATATGCAGACAGGTAGGTGAGCACGGGTCTCGTCACTAGCAGGCTGATCAGCTCTGCAGCATCAGTCTGGAAGTGATCCTATCGAGCAGAGGGGCGTTGCACAACACACATTACAAAGCGACTGGATCACCACCAATCAAAAACAGAAGCCACATTGCTGCTGCAAACCGTGAGATCAGGCTACTGCATCAGACATTACAGAGACTGCCTTGATACACTAAACCTCCGACAGCCTGCAGTTCATCCAACCTTCTCGTCATTTTGATGATTTTGCTTTGTGAAAGAGTGGAGCAGGTCTGACGGCCAGCAGAGCTCATCTCAGCAGAGTTCACCTACGTGAAGCTTCATATGTCGCTTTCACCTGGTAGTGTGACATTTGCGCCGTCGTTGTCCGGTTGTCTTACTGCCTGTCAACGACGGAGCTTCGCGTTCGTCATCAACTAAACCACAACCCCTGGTTCATCAGAGGAAAGCTGATTGGTCCGGAGCAACGGTGATAGGACAAGGCTGGGCTAAGTCTCATACCAGACTGATATCCGTGCAGCGTTTAATGTAAGTCGGTGCGATCCGGTGTCTCTCGAGGCTATGTAGACACTACCGAAAGGCCTAGAGAGACACGATAACACAGGTTAACTAGGGAGACAGAGCTAGCTAGCTGTGTGTGGGTCTCCCCCTACCCTCCCCCTATAGACTCCCAATGTATCCTCTATGTAGACACTACCGAAAGGCCTAGAGAGACACGATAACACAGGTTAACTAGGGGAGACAGAGCTAGCTAGCTGTGTGTGGTCTCCCCCCCCTCCCCCTATAGACTCCCAATGTATCCTCTATGTAGACACTACCGAAAGGCCTAGAGAGACACGATAACACAGGTTAACTAGGGGAGACAGAGCTAGCTAGCTGTGTGTGGGTCTCCCTCCTCCCCCCTATAGACTCCCAATGTTTCCTCTATGTAGACACTACCGAAGGCCCTAGAGAGACACGATAACACAGGTGAACTAGGGGAGACAGGCTAGCCCCAACTGTGTGTGGTCTCCCCCTCCCCTCCCCCTATAGACTCCCAATGTATCCTCTATGTAGACACTACCGAAGGCCTAGAGAACACGATAACACAGGTTAACTAGGGGAGACAGAGCTAGCTAGCTGTGTGTGGTCTCCCTCCCCCTATAGACTCCCAATGTATCCTCTATGTAGACACTACCGAAGGCCTAGAGACACGATAACACAGGTTAACTAGGGGAGACAGAGCTAGCTAGCTTGTGTGTGGGTCTCCCCCTCCCCTCCCCCTATAGACTCCCAATGTATCCTCTA
>NW_027007388.1:0-1972 GCF_036934945.1 Oncorhynchus masou masou | reverse complement strand
GCTGACCACAACTCAATTTTGCTGATACCTGCCTACAGACAAAAGCTAAAAAAAGAAGCCCCACGCTGAGGTCTGTCCAACGCTGGTCCGTCCGACCAAGCTGACTTCCACACTCCAAGACTGCTTCCATCACGTGGACTGGGACATGTTTCGTATTGCGTCAAATAACAACATTGACGAATACGCTGATTCGTGTGCGAGTTCATTAGAACCGTGCGTTGAAGATGTCGTTCCCATAGCAACGATTAAAACATTCCCTAACCAGAAACCTTGGATTGATGGCAGCATTCGTGTGAAACTGAAAGCGCGAACCACTGCTTTCAATCAGGGCAAGGTGTCTGGTAACATGACTGAATACAAACAATGCAGCTATTCCCTCCGTAAGGCTATCAAACAAGCTAAGCGTCAGTACAGAGACAAAGTAGAATCCCAATTCAACGGCTCAGACACAAGAGGCATGTGGCAGGGTCTACAGTCAATCACGGACTACAGGAAGAAATCCAGCCCAGTCACGGACCAGGATGTCTTGCTCCCAGGCAGACTAAATAACTTTTTGCCCGCTTTGAGGACAATACAGTGCCACTGACACTGCCTGCAACGGAAAAATGCGGTCTCTCCTTCACTGCAGCCGAGGTGAGTAAAACATTTAAACGTGTTAACCCTCGCAAGGCTGCAGGCCCAGACGGCATCCCCAGCCGCGCCCTCAGAGCATGCGCAGACCAGCTGGCTGGTGTGTTTACGGACATATTCAATCAATCCCTATACCAGTCTGCTGTTCCCACATGCTTCAAGAGGGCCACCATCGTTCCTGTTCCCAAGAAAGCTAAGGTAACTGAGCTAAACGACTACCGCCCCGTAGCACTCACTTCCGTCATCATGAAGTGCTTTGAGAGACTAGTCAAGGACCATATCACCTCCACCCTACCTGACTCCCTAGACCCACTCCAATTTGCTTACCGCTCAAATAGGTCCACAGACGATGCAATCTCAACCACACTGCACACTGCCCTAACCCATCTGGACAAGAGGAATACCTATGTGAGAATGCTGTTCATCGACTACAGCTCGGCATTCAACACCATAGTACCCTCCAAGCTCGTCATCAAGCTCGAGACCCTGGGTCCCGACCCCGCCCTGTGCAACTGGGTACTGGACTTCCTGACGGGCCGCCCCAGGTGGTGAGGGTAGGTAACAACATCTCCTCCCCGCTGATCCTCAACACTGGGGCCCCACAAGGGTGCGTTCTGAGCCCTCTCCTGTACTCCCTGTTCACCCACGACTGCGTGGCCACGCACGCCTCCAACTCAATCATCAAGTTTGCGGACGACACAACAGTGGTAGGCTTGATTACCAACAACGACGAGACGGCCTACAGGGAGGAGGTGAGGGCCCTCGGAGTGTGGTGTCAGGAAAATAACCTCACACTCAACGTCAACAAAACTAAGGAGATGATTGTGGACTTCAGGAAACAGCAGAGGGAACACCCCCTATCCACATCGATGGAACAGTAGTGGAGAGAGTAGCAAGTTTTAAGTTCCTCGGCATACACATCACAGACAAACTGAATTGGTCCACTCACACAGACAGCATCGTGAAGAAGGCGTAGCAGCGCCTCTTCAACCTCAGGAGGCTGAAGAAATTCGGCTTGTCACCAAAAGCACTCACAAACTTCTACAGAGGCACAATCGAGAGCATCCTGGCGGGCTGTATCACCGCCTGGTACGGCAACTGCTCCGCCCTCAACCGTAAGGCTCTCCAGAGGGTAGTGAGGTCTGCACAACGCATCATCGGGGGCAAACTACCTGCCCTCCAGGACACCTACACCACCCGATGTTACAGGAAGGCCATAAAGATCATCAAGGACATCTACCACCCGAGCCACTGCCTGTTCACCCCGCTATCATCCAGAAGGCGAGGTCAGTACAGGTGCATCAAAGCTGGGACCGAGAGACTGAAAAACAGCTTCTATCTC
>NW_027007387.1:0-1975 GCF_036934945.1 Oncorhynchus masou masou | reverse complement strand
GCTTGGGGGTAGAAGCTGTTAAGGAGCCTTTTGAACCTAGACCTCCGGTACTGCTTGCCGTGCGGTAGCAGTGAGAACAGTCTATGACTAGGGTGGCTGGAGTCTTTGGTCATTTTTAGGGCCTTCCTCTGACCCCGCCGGGTATGGAGGTCCTGGATGGCAGGGAGCTTGACCACAGTGATGTACTGGGCCGTATGCACTTCCCACTGTTGTGCCTTGTGGTCGGATGCAGAGTAGTTGCCGTACCAGGCAGTGATACAACCAATCAGACTAATTCTCACAAGGCACCCGGATCTGCGCCCACTGTATCTGCATCTCTTCTTCTTGTGAATGATGGGGATTTGGGCCACTACAGTGGGGAGTGCATACGGCCCAGATGGTGCAGTATCAGCAGTAAGTCCTTCGCGTCCATCTTGTTAAAGACAAAATCTTTGTCCAGGTCGAGGTGAGTCATCGATATTCCGATATCCAGAAGCTCTTTCGTTCATAAGAGACGATGGCAGAGAAGTTTGGTACAAAATAAGTTGCAAACAACGCAACAAAAAACCCCCCACAAAATAGCACAATTGGTTAGGAGCCCGTAAAACGGCAGCGATCCTGCTCAGGACAGCACTGCTTAAATGTACACGGAGAGCTAGCGTTAATGATATGCATCTAAATCTCTCATGGCTCAAAGTGGAGGAGAGATTGATTTCATCACCTCTTGTTTTGACTAGAAGTTTTGACATGCTGAATGCACCGAGGTGTCTGTTTAAACTACTAGAACACAGCTCGGACACCCATGCATACCCCACAACACATGCCACCAGAGGTCTCTTCACAATTACTAGGAAAAAGGAAGACGGGAAAGCACGCTGGTAAGATCTGACCTGACAAGACGAACTGTCAACAGACAAACAGAGAACACAGGTATAAATACACAGGGGATAATGGGGCAGATGGGTGAAATCTGGAGGGGGGTCAAGACAAGTACAAAGAAAGGTGAAACAGATCAGGGTGTGACAACTCTATTCCACATAAGGTAACTGATGCAAGCAAAATAATCCGATTTTAAAAAACAGATTACAATACACCTTATGGAACAGCAGGGACTCGGAAGAGATACACAGAGGAATGGACACACTCTGGGAAAGTCTCTGTCTGTCTCTGTCTGTCTGTCTGTCTCCGTGTCTCTCTCTCTCTCTCTGAGCCTCATCAGACAGAGTATTGCTGCTGTGTTGTAGAGCTGTTTCTGTATCTGTCCCTTCTCCAGACTCTCCACAACTCCTCTTCAGATAATGCTGAGACCTGTTGATGTTTACCCTCTTCCTGTATTGACAGTGCATTCAGCTGCCCTGTCCATTATGGAGACCACATTTCACACCACATACCACACCATACTGAGCACTGGATCACTCTATGGACCTCTATATCTGTGTTTGTGTGCATATTTGTGCATGCATACGTTCATGCATGCCTGCTTAGGTTATATACCGATGACCTACTGTCAGGACCCGGTTACGAACCTGGGTCTCCGGAGTGAGAAACAGTCACTTAACCAACTGAGCCACGAATAGTCAGCAGAACCTAGAAGATGAGGCAGACACAGCAGTACTTAAGACGGTGTAATTAATAAAGTAAAAAGGAGAAGTCCTTAAATACAAAAATGGCAAATCCAAAAGGTGGTAGGAATAGCACAAAAAAGCCTCAAGAGACACTCAAAAACAAAAACAGAATTCCACAAGAGCATCCACCGGAATCGACAAGAAAACACAGAACACTAGGGCTGGGTGCTAACATACAAACACAGAGCACAGAACTGAGGGAAACTAAGGGTTTAAATACAATCAGGGGAAAACGAGGTACAGGTGCAAATAATAATGGGGAACAAGGGAAAAAACATAAGGTCAAAAAGCACAATGGGGGCATCTAGTGACCAAAACCCGGAACAACCCTGGCCAAATCCTGACACCTACTAGATCTGTGAGTCTCAATA
>NW_027007386.1:0-1977 GCF_036934945.1 Oncorhynchus masou masou | reverse complement strand
GACAACATGCTGATAGCTACAGTATCTGTATTGATGTACCAGCAGACAACATGCTGATAGCTACAGTATCTGTATTGATGTAGCAGCAGACAACATGCTGATAGCTACAGTATCTGTATTGATGTACCAGCAGATAACCATGCTGATAGCTATGCAGTATCTGTATTGATGTACCAGCAGACAACATGCTGATAGCTACAGTATCTGTATTGATGTACCAGCAGACAACATGCTGATAGCTACAGTATCTGTATTGATGTACCAGCAGACAACATGCTGATAGCTACAGTATCTGTATTGATGTACCAGCAGACAACATGCTGATAGCTACAGTATCTGTATTGATGTACCAGCAGACAACATGCTGATAGCTACAGTATCTGTATTGATGTACCAGCAGACAACATGCTGATAGCTACAGTATCTGTATTGATGTACCAGCAGACAACATGCTGATAGCTACAGTATCTGTATTGATGTACCAGCAGACAACATGCTGATAGCTACAGTATCTGTATTGATGTACCAGCAGACAACATGCTGATAGCTACAGTATCTGTATTGATGTACCAGCAGATAACATGCTGATAGCTACAGTATCTGTATTGATGTACCAGCAGACAACATGCTGATAGCTACAGTATCTGTATTGATGTACCAGCAGACAACATGCTGATAGCTACAGTATCTGTATTGATGTACCAGCAGACAACATGCTGATAGCTACAGTATCTGTATTGATGTACCAGCAGACAACATGCTGATAGCTACAGTATCTGTATTGATGTACCAGCAGACAACATGCTGATAGCTACAGTATCTGTATTGATGTACCAGCAGACAACATGCTGATAGCTACAGTATCTGTATTGATGTACCAGCAGACAACATGCTGATAGCTACAGTATCTGTATTGATGTACCAGCAGACAACATGCTGATAGCTACAGTATCTGTATTGATGTACCAGCAGACAACATGCTGATAGCTACAGTATCTGTATTGATGTACCAGCAGACAACATGCTGATAGCTACAGTATCTGTGATTGATGTACCATGCAGACAACATGCTGATAGCTACAGTATCTGTATTGATGTACCAGCAGACAACATGCTATAGCTACAGTATCTGTATTGATGTACCAGCAGACAACATGCTGATAGCTACAGTATCTGTATTGATGTACCAGCAGACAACATGCTGATAGCTACAGTATCTGTATTGATGTATCAGCAGACAACATGCTGATAGCTACAGTATCTGTATTGATGTACCAGCAGACAACATGCTGATAGCTACAGTATCTGTATTGATGTACCAGCAGACAACATGCTGATAGCTACAGTATCTGTATTGATGTCTACCAGCAGACAACGATGCTGATAGCTACAGTATCTGTATTGATGTACCAGCAGACAACATGCTGATAGCTACAGTATCTGTATTGATGTACCAGCAGACAACATGCTGATAGCTACAGTATCTGTATTGATGTACCAGCAGACAACATGCTGATAGCTACAGTATCTGTATTGATGTACCAGCAGACAACATGCTGATAGCTACAGTATCTGTATTGATGTACCAGCAGACAACATGCTGATAGCTACAGTATCTGTATTGATGTACCAGCAGACAACATGCTGATAGCTACAGTATCTGTATTGATGTACCAGCAGACAACATGCTGATAGCTACAGTATCTGTATTGATGTACCAGCAGACAACATGCTGATAGCTACAGTATCTGTATTGATGTACCAGCAGACAACATGCTGATAGCTACAGTATCTGTATTGATGTACCAGCAGACAACATGCTGATAGCTACAGTATCTGTATTGATGTACCAGCAGACAACATGCTGATAGCTACAGTATCTGTATTGATGTACCAGCAGACAACATGCTGATAGCTACAGTATCTGTATTGATGTACCAGCAGACAACATGCTGATAGCTACAGTATCTGTATTGA
>NW_027007385.1:0-1980 GCF_036934945.1 Oncorhynchus masou masou | reverse complement strand
CACCTGGTGGGCTTTAGATTGAGTGGAAAAGTGACAATGACAGCATGGAACTTAAATAAACAAACACACACACATGTTAAAACACATGCTTGCAGACAGTAATGCTAACAGCCTATCCACACACATAAACAGATTAATGCCTACTGAGTCGAAGAATCACCTGTCACTCCAATTTCTCTCCCCTCCCTTCAAACCAGGCTGGCATTTGTAATCAGAAATGACAAGTCATATATTTGAATCTGGAGGCAAAATAAATGCACACCTGTTGAGGTGAGGTGCTGGCCAGCGGAGTAGAACACCAAAAAAAGAAAAGGAGAGCTGCACACTCTAGGAGCTCAGATGCAATCATTTAATAACCTGATAACCAACATTTTGATGAAGACAGCTTGTGTCTGTTGAAACGTTTGATATTAGGTTATTCAATTATGTCATCTGAGCTCCTAAAGTGTGTGGCTCTCCTTTTTTTTTCCGACCCATACATTTTAAACATCAAGCGTAGCGTGGCTGTGTGGTCCCTTTTTGACGTGACTTGTCATTCTACAAATCCTGCTGGGTAACGTGGTGGACGGGAATATTCTGAATCATCAACCCCCCTTTGGGAGCAGCTCTTCACGGTGACAAAATAACAACTGTAACAGCTGCATGTAAGCCATAGTGGTCCTTTCTATGTCACTATCTCACTGTAGGCCCTGAATAGCCTTCAGTATTGGGTCAAGCTTTCACTATGAAATAGCCTACGTTTTTTCTTTGTATTCACTTAAGCCTACTCTCCATTATTCAGTTAAAAGGGAAACATTAATCACATGAAGATGTGAGTGAGGATACCGCAGTAGTGGTGGATGGGTAAAATCACTGGGGGAAGCAAAGCCAGGAAAAAAAGCCCTATTACATCCTACAGTGCCTTCAGGGAGAATTGAAAGCAATTGACTTTTTCCACATGTTGTTGTTTTACAAAGTGGGATTAAAATAGATTTCATTCAAAATGATCAACACAAAATACTCTGTAATGTCAGAGTGGGCCAAAAAATCTGACATTTTGTAAAAAACAAACAAAAAAAACAACAGCAAACGAATGTATCTTGATTAGATAAGTATTCAACCCCCTGAGTCAATACATGTCAGAATCAACTTTTACAGCGATTACAGCTATGAGTATTTTGCACACCTGGACTGTACAATATTTGGTCATTATTCATTAACAAAATTCAAGCTCTGTCAAGTTGGTTTTTGAAAATTGCTAGATTTTCAAGCCGACTTAAGTCAAAACTGTACCTAGGGCACTCAGGGTCATTCAGTGTTGTCTTGGTAAGCAACTCCAGTGTATAGGATTGTATAGGAGTTGAAACAATACTCACTAATCGTTGAACTGTGATGACAATGGCCCAGTCATCTTGAACCACGCGCCACGAAATTCCTTAATGACGCAAATTATTGCACAACTTGTAATGCTTTAGCCTAGTATGATCCACTATTTGATAGTGACCCTCAGGAACAACCACAGTAACGTGACAGAGGAAAGAAAGGTAGACTAACGATATAATGGAATGATTCAAAACTGAAGGAAACTAAGACTAAAGTGAAAGTTATAAATGTATGTGGGTATTACTGATGGTTGCTAACAAAAGTAGATAATATTTACACGATACAAATTGTAATTATTTATTTTTTTAAGTCTGGAGATATTATTAAAACATTCTGAAGTGCATAAATCAACTTGGTAGTTTCAGCCCTAAATTGTCATTTGCACATGGCTTCCCATAGGCTGCAGCTTTCATCTCCACATTTCATCCCTGAAAGTTACAAGGCCAAACAATTTCAATTCTGCATAATGGGACAGAATTTCATAGAAAGGGGGCATAAATACCTGTCATGTTGATATGTTTTTCAGTTTGCTGAAATTTAATTGGCTTCACATTTGTCTCCAGGGTTCATAAGGTAAAATAGATCTAAAACAAGTCATTTACGGCCTCTAAACCTTCA
>NW_027007384.1:0-1981 GCF_036934945.1 Oncorhynchus masou masou | reverse complement strand
GCAGAGGGAGCACCCCCCTATCCACATCGACGGGACTGTAGTGGAGTGGGTAGTAAGTTTTAAGGTCCTCTGCGTACACATGACGGACAAACTGAATTGGTCCACCCACACAGACAGCGTTGTGAAGAAGGTGCAGCAGCGCTGAAGATATTCAGCTTGTCTCCAAAAGCACTCACAAACTTCTACAGATGCACAAACGAGAGTATCCTGTCGGGCTGTATCACCGCCTGGTACGGCAACTGCTCCACCCACAACCGTAAGGCTCTCCAGAGGGTAGTGAGGTCTGCACAATGCATGACAGGGAAAACTACCTGCCCTCCAGGACACCTACACCACCCAATGTCACAGGAAGGCCATAAAGATCATCAAGAACAACAATCACCCGAGCCACTGCCTGTTCACCCCGCTATCATCCAGGAGGTGAGGTCAGTACAGGTGCATCAAAGCAGGTGCTGAGAGATTGAAAAACAGCTCCTATCTCAAGGCCATCAGACTGTTAAACAGCCACCACTAACATTGAGTGGCTGCTGCCAACAAACTGACTCAACTTCAGCCACTTTAATAATGGAAAAATTGTAGCACTAGCCACTTTAAACAATGCCACTTAAAATAATGTTTACATACATTACTCATCTCTACTCTCATCTCTACTCATCTGATACGTATATACTGTACCCTATACCATCTACTGCATCTTGCCATCTTATGTAATACCTGTATCACTAGCCACTTTAAACAATGCCACTTTTATGTTTACATACCCTACATTGCTCATCTCATATGTATATACTGTACTCTATACCATCTACTGCATCTTGCCTATGCCGTTCTGTACCATCACCCATTCATATATTTTTATGTACATATTCTTCATCCCTTTACACTTGTGTATAAGGTAGTTGTTGTGGAATTGTTAGGAAGATTACTCGTTCGTTATTACTGCATTGTCGGAACTAGAATCACAAGCATTTCGCTACACTCGCATTAACATCTGCTAACCATGTGTATGTGACAAATAACATTTGATTTGATTTGATTTTTCAAGACCTCAGCACGCCGCCCTGGCATGCTGTCAATTAACTTCTGGGCCACATCCTGACTGATGGCAGCCCATTCTTGCATAATCAATGCTTGGAGTTTGTCAGAATTTGTGGGGTTTTGTTTGTCCACCCGCCTCTTGAGGATTGACCACAAGTTCTCAATGGGATTAAGGTCTGGGAAGTTTCCTAGCCATGGACCAAAAGTACTGATGTTTTGTTCCCCGAGCAACTTAGTTATCACTTTTGCCTTATGGCAAGGTGCTCCTTCATGCTGGAAAAGGCATTGTTTGTCACCAAACTGTTCCTGGAAGGTTGGGAGAAGTTACTCTCAGAGGATGTGTTGGTACCATTCTTTATTCATGGCTGTGTTCTTAGGCAAAGTTGTGAGTGAGCCCACTCCCTTGGCTGAGAAGCATCTCCACACATGAATAGTCTCAGGATGCTTTATTGTTGGCATGACACAGGACTGATGGTAGCGCTCACTTTGTCTTCTCTGGACAGGCTTTTTTCCGGATGCCCCAAACAATCGGAAAGGGGATTCATTAGAGAAAACGACTTTACCCCAGTCCTCAGCAGTCCAATCCCTGTATCTTTTGCAGAATAACAGTCTGTCCCTGATGTTTTTCTTGGAGAGAAGTGGCTTCTTTTCTGCCCTTCTTGACACCAGGCCATCCTCCAAAAGTCTGCGCCTCACTGTGCGTGCAGATGCACTCACACCTGCCTGCTGCCATTCTTGAGCAAGCTTTGTACTGGTGGTGCCCCGATCCTGCAGCTGAATCAACTTTAGGAGCAGGTCCTGGAGCTTGCTGGACAGTCTTGGGCGCCCTGAAGCCTTCTTCACAACAATTGAACCGCTCTCCTTGATGTTCTTGCCATCATACAAACTGAGGCAGCAGACTTTTTGAAAATGTATATTTGTGTCATTCTCCAAACTTGGCCAC
>NW_027007383.1:0-1981 GCF_036934945.1 Oncorhynchus masou masou | reverse complement strand
AGATGTTAATGCGAGTGTGGCGAAATGCTTGTGCGTCTAGTTCCGACAATGCAGTAATAACCAGCAAGTAATCTAACTAACAATTCCAAAACTACTGTCTTATACACAAGTGTAGAGGGATAAAGAATATGTACATAAAGATATATGAATGAGTGATGGTACAGAGCAGCATAGGCAAGATACAGTAGATGGTACCAATGAAATGAAAAACGTTATTTTAGATGAATGTATTTATAAGCTACTATTTCATGCCTCAACAAAAATTTGGCCGTTCCATCTATCGGTTAGGTTGCCAAGAAACGGACCAATGTGAAATCTTTTTGTTCTATACGCGACCCAATCATTAGTCGTCTACAGCTCTTATCTCTTGCTAGCTAGCCAACTATGGCTAACAAAGTCAGGTCAAAGCGTGCATCTGGAATGGCAGCAAAGTTAGCTCCCATTTGCATTTGTTTAAGCTGTTTTAGATGCATCCATAACAATGATGCACAATTTTGCCTGGCATAAAATGTTGCTCTGTCGTCAGGACACTGTTCAGAGGAGCTAGCCAACTACACAACAAACAGACAGCAATGTTTGTACAAACTTCTATTGTTGTAAAGAAAATGTTAGGCTAGAAGCAAGGGGAAATAATGTCTATATGCTTTTTACAGTGGAGATCAAGTTGAGGATCTGGCTGGCTGGGCTGATAGGACAGTGGATATGCAGGGATTGCTCAGATGGAACACAAAACAAGATACCCATTTTTGCATCACAGGCTTACCTGTGCTAAATGTTTTTTTGTATGGCTTAGAACGCATCTCAACCAATCACAATGCTTGTTTTGACCAACAGGATGTTGTGGACATTGGAAATTAAAACCAAATAACAGGACAATGGAAAACATTTTGAGACAGTTGGAAAAGATATCGGTACACCTTGAAATCATGAAGCAATATGCGCGTAGACATGCAGACCGTACTTGTTACAGAAAGCTAAACCAACAACCACACAAACTGAATTTGTATACATTGTAAACACAGGTCCAACAAGGAAAAACATAGCTAATTTTCCCCCAACATTGGCCACCCCTTAACTTCGGACACTCTCTAGCTGTTGGAGGACTAAATCGAGTTGGGGTGGACATCGAGCTCAACATTTAAATGGACTGGAAAATAACGATAAGTTTTGCAACGAAAGACACCGTTCTAGCTAGCTGAGCACCGATTTTTATTATTTTTTATATTTTTCTTTATAGCAATTTATGTAAGTTAGGTTTTGATTTTTTTTTAAGTAACATGTATACACATTTTGTAGGACACACTGTATATCATAAATTTCAACAGCGCGACAGACCACACGCATCATTCAATATACAACTTTTTACCTCTGAAATAACGGATTTGCTAATGTTGCTAGCTTCATTATTAAATGTTGATATAACTACGAAGTAAGCAAAAAGGAAATAAATTGTAAGTGCTAGATAATACATATCATGAAAACAACTGAATGTTGTCAAGCTTTACCTTCAATCAAAATTGTCCTCTGACGGGGGTGTTTTGCACAATCTGCAAAAAAATATTATTTAACTTTGAACCACGAACTTTTTGACACCTATCACCGTAGGCTATGTTTGATCTTACAACAGCTACATAGAGGCAGTATTTAGTCAAATGTTACAATATCTGCATCAATATTAAACTAAATGTGACACTAATTTTCATTACAGATAACATCAAACAAAAAAGATGGGTACACTTTCAGTTATTGTGAAAACCTTTCATCATCACCTTTCATTGCCTTAGCTCTGAAATGTAAATGTATATACATATTTTTTTAATACAGTTTTCTTATCTACCAAGGTGGATGGTGTACCTTGGCAGACCTTGGCGAACAGGCTGAGCGGCCAGGTGACCCATAGTTGTCGCAGTGGACCACCCACATTGCTAGCACCAGAGCATGACAATTCTCTGGTGCAGTTGTGTATCTACTGCGCCAGCCA
>NW_027007382.1:0-1983 GCF_036934945.1 Oncorhynchus masou masou | reverse complement strand
TCAAGACTATCCCTCCATCCCTCTCTCTCTCTACACTATCCCTCATCCCCCTCTCTCTCTACACAATCCCTCCCACCCCTCTCTCTCTACCCTATCCCTCCATCCCTCTTTCTCCCTCTACCCTATCCCTCCATCCCCCTCTTTCTCTACAATCTCTCTCTCTCATTACCCTATCCCTCCATCCCTCTTCTCTACCTATCCTCCATCCCTCTCTCTCTCTACAGTCCATCCCTCTTTTCTTGTTTTCTGTCCGTCTGTCCATCCGTCCGTAGACCTTTCAGTGACATCTGTCCTGTCAAGGGAGGTCTTATCTTGGCGTTGCACAGACTCTGGAGTCTCAACATCGTGGCGTTTTTCTCATAACTGGTTCATTACTGTGGAAGGACATCCCTTTTCAGGGTCCACATTCTTTTAGGAGAACGGTTCATGGGATGTTTTGGCCTTGCATGCTTCGCATCACATACATTTGAGCTGAGGAACTCAGGTAGTAGCAGGGGTGATTTGTGTTCACACCTTCAGTAGCTCTGCACCTGTGGATCAGGGACTATTTGACTATTCCCATGTCTGTAGATAACAGAGAATAATTGAAGATAATAGATCAAAAGATAGATGTGTTAATGGTGTTCCATCTTACTGCTGTTACTGGGTCATGTAGCTCATAGTTGTCTCCTAGACAGTGGAGGAGCCCCGGATATAGACTATGTGCGCAATACTCAATTATAAATTGGTTTGAGCCCTGAATGCTGACAGGCTGACAGCTGTGGTAGATCACGGTTTGACAAAAACATGCATTTTTACTGCTCTAATTACGTGCTTAATACACAATTAGACAATGATACACAATGATACAACTGCAGAATGGGGTACATTTCATTTGATCGCTCTACATCAGATTTTAATGAGCAAATTGATCTTTTAAATGATTTTAATTAGAAGTAAAACGTCAAACTATTTGGTGAGTGACTTGTGCAAATACATTTTACTTATTTCTATAGTTTTCTACTTTTGGCCATACTGTGTAAGGAAAACAATATGGGTAAACAGCTGTCATTTCTTACTGCCTTCTTTGTGATTTCCTTAAGACCTGGGCACAAACCACAAGCTAAGTCATGAAAACTGTATGTATTGGGTGGGTGTTCATCAGGGCACGCTGCAACACATTTATTTATGTTGTTCCAGCCCATTGGTCAGCTGGAGAGATATCCAGCACCTGCTGGTCAAGACGTCCAGGCCTGTCCACCTGAAGGCCAACGACTGGAAAGACCAACGCAGCCGGACACAGAGGGTAGCTACAGTACAATGGACTCCTCCTGTAGCAGTGGAGGCTGGTGGAGGGAGAGATGGGGAGGACAGGCATTTTTCCTCCACCAGCCTCCGCTGTCTTATACGGCGGCAGTGTTCGCATGGTCAGAGATGTTCAGAGATCCCCAGCATTCAGAGATCCCCCTAGCATTCAGAGTCCTTCAGAGATCCCAGCCAGCATTCCCCCAGCATTCAGAGATCCCACCAGCATTCAGAGATCCCCCAGCATTCAGAGACCCACCAGCATTCAGAGATCCCCCAGCATTCAGAGATCCCCCAGCTTTCAGAGACCCACCAGCATTCAGAGATCCCCCAGAGATCCCCCCAGCATTCAGAGATCCCCCAGCATTCAGAGATCCCTTCAGAAATCCCCCAGCATTCAGAGATCCCCAGCATTCCAGAATCCCCCAGTATTCAGCTCAGAGATCCCCCAGCATTCAGAGATCTCCCCAGGGCATTCAGAGATCCTCAGCATTCAGAGATCCTCAGCATTCAGAGATCCCCCAGCATTCAGAGATCCCTCAGTATTCAGAGATCCCTCAGCATTCAGAGATCCACCAGCATTCAGAGATCCCCCAGCATTCAGAGATCCCCCAGTATTCCAGAGATCCCCAGCATTCAGAGATCCCTCAGCATTCAGAGATCCCCCAGCATTCAGAGATCCCCAGTATTCAGAGATCC
>NW_027007381.1:0-1983 GCF_036934945.1 Oncorhynchus masou masou | reverse complement strand
CTGTCCAATTCGGTGTCCTGTGTGAATCTAAGTGTGCGTTCTCTAATTCTCTCCTTCTCTCTCTCGAGGACCTGAACCCTAGGACTGTGCCCCAGGACTACCTGACATGATGACTCCTTGCTGTCCCCAGTCCACCTGGCCGTGCTGCTGCTCCAGTTTCAACTGACCTGAGCCCTAGGACCATGCCCCAGGACTACTTGACATGATGACTCCTTGCTGTCCCCAGTCCACCTGGCCGTGCTGCTGCTCAGTTTCAACTGTTCTGCCTTATTATTATTCGACCATGCTGGTCATTTATGAACATTTGAACATCTTGGCCATGTTCTGTTATAATCTCTACCCGGCACAGCCAGAAGAGGACTGGCCACCCACATAGCCTGGTTCCTCTCTAGGTTTCTTCCTAGGTTTTGGCTTTTCTAGGGAGTTTTTCCTAGCCACCGTGCTTCTACACCTGCATTGCTTGCTGTTTGGGGTTTTAGGCTGGGTTTCTGTACAGCACTTTGAGATATCAGCTGATGTACGAAGGGCTATATAAATAAATTTGATTTGATTTGATGTGCCGCATGTGCCGAATACAACAGGTGTAGTAGACCTTACAGTGAAATGCCGAATACAACAGGTGTAGTAGACCTCACAGTGAAATGCCGAATACAACAGGTGTAGGTAGACCTTACAGTGAAATGCCGAATACAACAGGTGTAGTAGACCTTACAGTGAAATGCCGAATACAACAGGCGTAGTAGACCTTACAGTGAAATGCCGAATACAACAGGTGTAGTAGACCTTACAGTGAAATGCCGAATACAACAGGTGTAGTAGACCTCACAGTGAAATGCCGAATACAACAGGTGCAGTAGACCTACAGTGAAATGCCGAATACAACAGGTGTAGTAGACCTCACAGTGAAATGCCGAATACAACAGGTGTAGTAGACCTCACAGTGAAATGCTGAATACAACAGGTGTAGTAGACCTTACAGTGAAATGCCGAATACAACAGGTGTAGTAGACCTTCACAGTGAAATGCTGAATACAACAGGTGTAGTAGACCTTACAGTGAAATGCCGAATACAACAGGTGTAGTAGACCTCACAGTGAAATGCCGAATACAACAGGTGTAGTAGACCTTACAGTGAAATGCCGAATACAACAGGTGTAGTAGACCTCACAGTGAAATGCCGAATACAACAGGTGTAGTAGACCTTACAGTGAAATGCCGAATACAACAGGTGAGTAGACCTTACAGTGAAATGCCGAATACAACAGGTGTAGTAGACCTTACAGTGAAATGCCGAATACAACAGGTGTAGTAGACCTCACAGTGAAATGCCGAATACAACAGGTGTAGTAGACCTTACAGTGAAATGCCGAATACAACAGGTGTAGTAGACCTTACAGTGAAATGCCGAATACAACAGGTGTAGTAGACCTTACAGTGAAATGCCGAATACAACAGGTGTAGTAGACCTTACAGTGAAATGCCGAATACAACAGGTGTAGTAGACCTCACAGTGAAATGCTGAATACAACAGGTGTAGTAGACCTCACAGTGAAATGCTGAATACAACAGGTGTAGTAGACCTCATGAAATGCCGAATACAACAGGTGTAGTAGACCTTACAGTGAAATGCCGAATACAACAGGTGTAGTAGACCTACAGTGAAATGCCGAATACAACAGGTGTAGTAGACCTCACAGTGAAATGCCGAATACAACAGGTGTAGTAGACCTCACAGTGAAATGCCGAATACAACAGGTGTAGTAGACCTCTACAGTGAAATGCCGAATACAACAGGTGTAGTAGACCCACAGTGAAATGCCGAATACAACAGGTGTAGTAGACCTCACAGTGAAATGCCGAATACAACAGGTGTAGCAGACCTTACAGTGAAATGCTGAATACAACAGGTGTAGTAGACCTCACAGTGAAATGCCGAATACAACAGGTGTAGTAGACCTCACAGTGAAATGCCGAATACAACAG
>NW_027007380.1:84367-118459 GCF_036934945.1 Oncorhynchus masou masou | reverse complement strand
GGATGGGTGAAGTGGATGAGTGAAGTGGATGGGTGAAGTGGATGGGTGAAGTGGATGGGTGAAGTGGATGGGTGAAGTGGATGGGTGGAAGTGGATGGGTGAAGTGGATGGGTGAATGGATGAGTGAAGTGGATGGCTGAAGTGGATGGGTGAAGTGGATGAGTGAAGTGGATGGGTGAAGTGGATGGGTGAAGTGGATGAGTGAAGTGGATGAGTGAAGTGGATGGCTGAAGTGGATGGGTGAAATGGATGGCTGAAGTGGATGGGTGAAGTGGATGGGTGAAGTGGATGGGTGAAGTGGATGAGTGAAGTGGATGGGTGAAGTGGATGAGTGAAGTGGATGGGTGAAGTGGATGAGTGAAGTGGATGGGTGAAGTGGATGAGTGAAGTGGATGAGTGAAGTGGATGGCTGAAGTGGATGGGTGAAATGGATGGCTGAAGTGGATGGGTGAAGTGGATGGGTGAAGTGGATGGGTGAAGTGGATGAGTGAAGTGGATGGGTGAAGTGGATGAGTGAAGTGGATGGGTGAAGTGGATGGGTGAAGTGGATGGGTGAAGTGGATGGGTGGATGGCTGAAGTGGATGGCTGAAGTGGATGGGTGAAGTGGATGAGTGAAGTGGATGGGTGAAGTGGATGGGTGAAGTGGATGGGTGAAGTGGATGGGTGAAGTGGATGGGTGAAGTGGATGGGTGAAGTGGATGGGTGGATGGGTGAAGTGGATGGGTGAAGTGGATGGGTGAAGTGGATGAGTGAAGTGGATGGGTGAAGTGGATGAGTGAAGTGACATCACAGCTGGTACACGTCAGTCGTTTCTGGAGTCACGCGCGCCGCGCCGCTACAGGGAAAGTGCAGTTAGCTAGCAAGTAGAAGTTTCTCGCTAACTATACAAGCATGGCTATCTAGCTAGCTATAGGGTACAGCATAGACGATGATGATGATGATGATGATGATGATCCATATGATGTAACTTTGATATGAAGCTCACTGAGTAAATCACTGTTGTACCAGTACTTACTGTACTGCATCGCCTTCCTTTCTTACCAAACACAAACCTGTTTTCTTACCAAACACAAACCTGTTTTCTTACCAAACACAAACCTGTTTTCTTACCAAACGCAAACCTGTTTTCTTACCAAACACAAACCTGTTTTCTTACCAAACACAAACCTGTTTTCTTACCAAACACAAACCTGTTTTCTTACCAAACACAAACCTGTTTTCTTACCAAACACAAACCTGTTTTCTTACCAAACACAAACCTGTTTTCTTACCAAACACAAACCTGTTTTCTTACCAAACACAAACCTGTTTTCTTACCAAACACAAACCTGTTTTCTTACCAAACACAAACCTGTCTCCAAGGTCTCTCTACAGTAATAAACCTAGATGTGTTTGCTGGACAATGTTTTTTTTGTTGTTTTAATTTTTTTTTTAACCTTTTATTTAACTAGGCAAGTCAGTTATTAAGAACAAATTTTTTACTTATAAATTGGTATTTTTGGCCTATCCCGGACAAACCTGGATGACGCTGGGCCAATAGTGTGCCGCCTTGTGGGACTCCCGATCACAGCCAGATGTGATACAGCCTAGATCCTCCATTCTGCACTTCTGTGTTTAGCAGAGTAACATTCTATCTAAGAGGGACCAGAGACCAGAGGTGAGAAGTAATGTTGCAGCGCCATTTTCTCTTTAGGCTACTCATCCCAGCCTCCCTCTGTTCAAAGTTCAGATATTGAGCGTCAGCGTGTAGTATGTAGCGAGTAATATTACAGTTGCCTATACGTGAAAGGGAATGTGCTTGCTAGCCAATGTGACTGAAAATGCTGCAATGTAATATCAAAACATGCAAACTACAGTTCAGGTAAAGTTAAAGGTGTTTTAATTAGTTGGCTTTTCAAAGTTCAGATATTGAGCGTCAGCGTGTAGTATCTAGCGAGTAATATTATAGTTGCCTATACGTGCCATTTTCTCTTTAGGCTACTCATCCCAGCCTCCCTCTGTTCAAAGTTCAGATATTGAGCGTCAGCGTGTAGTATGTAGTGAGTAATATTAGTAGTAATATGAGTTCATCCACCTTTTGTACTTCTGTGTTAAGCAGAGTGACATTCTGTCCTATCTAACAGGGACCATAAGTGAGAAGTAATGTTGCAGTTGCCTATACACGCCATTTTCTTTTTCGGCTACTCATCCCAGCATCCCTCTGCTCTGACTGGCCACAGAAGTAAAACCAAGGTCAGACAGACGCCTTTCTCTCCACGGAGAATGTTTTGAGTATGTCGTCGTATCTCATTGTCAAGTTTATAGAATTTAGGCTATACATTGATCCGTGACAGAGAGACAATGTGACTATTCACTAACCCCTTTGTGTCTGTGTTCCCAGGAGTCAACAGACAACAACAATCCAGCCTCTCTGTACAGTAAAATGCAGTGTGTACATTCATCTGAGTAGCTTATTGTTAAAGTAGGCTTATGACTCACATATGCCCAGAAAATGGAGAAAGAGGACCCCCCCCCCCCCAAAAAAAGCAAATCATCATCAGTGAATGACCAACCCCTGCTAAAATCCCTCCACCACCTAGTTCAAGTAGAGTAGACTCAGAACTACAACAAGGCTGAACAATCATGGTGGCTTGACACAGGCATTGATGCGCACAGTGGGTAGGAACCCCACAGTACTGTCTTGACTGTATACACACACACACACACACACACACACACACACACACACACACACACACACACACACACACACACACAGAGAGAGAGAGCAAGCCTAGTTACAGGTCATCTTAACCTTGAAACAACTTTGGAACCAATTATCCACAGTTGATCATAGTTACTTGTAGCTAGCTTTATTGGTCCAGGGAGTAGCTTAGTTAGCCTTTAGCTTCACCGGTAAAACTCCAGTATTAATGCTAAACTCTGTATTAATCCTTGATTATTCAATTCAATTTCAGAAGAGGGAGGAGGAGAGTGGATGGTCCTTCGCCTTGTACTAGCTACTGTTAGCTGCACACAAAAAATGACTTCATTCAATTTTGGACAGTAGTTACTTCAAATGGAAACAGGTTATTATGGACAGTAGTTACACCTAATGGAAACAGGTTATTATGGACTGTAGTTACATAATGGAAACAGGTTATTATGGACAGTAGTTACACCTAATGGAAACAGGTTATTATGGACTGTAGTTACATAATGGAAACAGGTTATTATGGACAGTAGTTACATAATGGAAACAGGTTATTATGGACAGTAGTTACACCTAATGGAAACAGGTTATTATGGACAGTAGTTACACCTGATGGAAACAGGTTATTATGGACTGTAGTTACATAATGGAAACAGGTTATTATGGACAGTAGTTACATAATGGAAACAGGTTATTATGGACAGTAGTTACATAATGGAAACAGGTTATTATGGACAGTAGTTACACCTAATGGAAACAGGTTATTATGGACTGTAGTTACACCTAATGGAAACAGGTTATTATGGACTGTAGTTACATAATGGAAACAGGTTATTATGGGCTGTAGTTACCTAATGGAAACAGGTTATTATGGACTGTAGTTACATAATGGAAACAGGTTATTATGGACTGTAGTTACACCTGATGGAAGCAGGTTATTATGGACTGTAGTTACACCTGATGGAAACAGGTTATTATGGACTGTAGTTACATAATGTAAACAGGTTATTATGGACTGTAGTTACATAATGTAAACAGGTTATTATGGACTGTAGTAACATAATGGAAACAGGTTATTATGGACTGTAGTTACACCTGATGGAAACAGGTTATTATGGACTGTAGTTACATAATGGAAACAGGTTATTATGGACTGTAGTTACATAATGGAAACAGGTTATTATGGACTGTAGTTACACCTAATGGAAACAGGTTATTATGGACTGTAGTTACACCTAATGGAAACAGGTTATTATGGACTGTAGTTACATAATGGAAACAGGTTATTATGGACTGTAGTTACACCTGATGGAAACAGGTTATTATGGACTGTAGTAACATAATGGAAACAGGTTATTATGGACTGTAGTTACATAATGGAAACAGGTTATTATGGACTGTAGTTACAGCTAATGGAAACAGGTTATTATGGACAGTAGTTACACCTGATGGAAACAGGTTATTATGGACAGTAGTTACACCTAATGGAAACAGGTTATGTTTTAAATGAAATTATAAGTACAGATCTATTTATTTGTGTTTTTAAAAGACTATTGAATTGAGGAAATAATCATTAGAAATGGTTATGCCTGATTGACAAAATGTACTCATGTTTGAACTCCATTAAAACCAATACCTCCTCAATGAATCCAATGTGTCAGTTGTAGTTCCTTGGTATGTGTTCATCGTAACTACTAAATGTAAATAAAAACACCTCACATTTCAAAAGTTTATTTCCTATTTTAACAATGGTATATAGTGAGGGATTTCAGTATGAAGCGTTCAGCTATGTTTTACCCATCCACTTCTTGCTCATCCAATGAGATTCTCCGACCAGCGTCCAGGAGCCAGCAGGGTTCAAGGTACAGTGAGTTAACCTACAGTCCAGTTGAACTACAACAACATTCTCAGTAATGGTCACATGAACGTCATACTTTTTTTTTTAAACGTGGTTGTTTACCTACCTTAGTTGAATGTTCTGGCTGAAGGAGCTCTCAGTAGAAGTGTCTGCTGAATGCCCAACATGTGCATGTACAGCCACAGACCAAAATGACAAAACAACTTGGACTCAAAGAGAATTTTGGTCGGTTCATTTCTACACGAATGAATCTGCTGCACATCAAGTTCCGCCGAGTTTAAGTAAATGCTACAAGAGAAAAGAACATTCCGGCATTTAACATCAATTGATTGTGTTAAACAAAACATGATACAGCAAACAAAAAAATAACAAGGGCCGACAAAATATTTTTGGGGGAGGGAGGAGGAGGGGGGGAGTGTGTGCTGTGCTCTGTAGCGATTAGCGAAGCGATCCTGACACATGGCTTTTTGGTTTGTTTACATATCACAGCGTGTGGGGCTGTGCCAGAGACGATATGGTCTGTGCACACAGAGGAAGATGTGCACGCCAAGGGTATTGAGGAGGATTTCTGTCTGTTTTCTGTCTGCCATTTTGTTGGGGAAAAACTCATTCTGATTGGCTGCCAGGTGGGTGGGCCTATGCCCTCCCAGGCCCACCTATGGCTGCACCCCTGCCCAGTCATGTCATGTGACATCAATAGATTAGGGCCTAATGAATTTATTAAATTGACTGATTTCCTTATTAGAACTGTAACTCAGTGAAATCTTTGAAATTGTTGTATTTCTACTGTTGTTCCATGTATTTTTCTTTCCCAAGGGGAGAGGAAAAAATAAGATGTAGTGATCTGATGTTTTCAGTATTTTAGTCAGGGTATTGTTAACTCTCAACCACCCATCCCGGATCCGGTATAATTGTCAACAGCAACGCTGAATAGCATAGCGCCGCAGTCAAATAATATTACTAGAAAATATTCATATTCATGAAATCACAAGTGCAATATTGCAAAACACAGCTTAGCCTTTTGTTAATCCACCTGTCGTCTCAGATTTTGAAATTATGCTTTACAGCGAAAGCAATACAAGCGTTTGTGTAAGTTTATCGATCGCTCGACAAAACAATAAGTATACTTAGCATCAGGTAACTTGGTCACGGAAATCAGAAAAGCAATCAAATTAATCGTTTACCTTTGATGATCTTCGGATGTTTTCACTCACAAGACTCCCAGTTAGACAACAAATGTTCCTTTTGTTCCATAAAGATATTTTTTATATCCAAATACCTCTGTTAGTTTGATGCGTTATGCCTAGGAATCCACCGGAAAGAGCGGTCACGACAATGCAGACAAAAATTCCAAATTATATCCATAATGTCGACATAAACATGTAAAATGTTTTTTTTATAATCAATCCTCAGGGTGTTTTTCAAATATCTATTCGATAATATATCAACCGGGACAGTTGGCTTTTCACTAGGATCGGGAGTAACAATGGCCGCCTTTCTCTTTTGCGCAAAAATCACTCTGAGAGCCCCCACCTATCCACTTACGCAATGTGGTCGTTCACGCTCATTATTCAAAATAAAAGCCTGAAACTATGTCTGAAGGCTGGTGACACCTTAGGGAAGCCATAGAAAAATGAATCTGGTTGATATCCCTTTAAATGGGCAATAGCGATGCATAACAACAGAGAGGATTCAAAAACAGGGGCACTTCCTGATTGGATTTTCCTCAGGTTTTAGCCTGCAATATCAGTTCTGTTTAACTCACAGACAACATTTTGACAGTTTTGGAAACTTTTGAGTGTTTTCTATCCTAATCTGTCAATTATATGCATATTCTAGCATCTGGTCCTGAGAAATACGCCGTTTACTTTGGGGACGTTATTTTTCCAAACATAAAAATAGTGCCGCCTAGATTCAAGAGGTTTTAATGTTTGTCTGTGTGGTGTAACCAAGGGGACAATAACTGTCCCCTCTCATTGACGCTACAGGAGGTCAAGGCTGACTGCGGTACTGCAGGCGTTGTTAGCAGAAAAAAGGAGCCCCCCATTATAGCGAATGTAGAAAATTGCCTTTGTGTTAATTAAACAATGTTTTGAAGACAGTCATGGTCAACCTGCCCTCACACTCTCACGTCAGAATTAGACGTTCATCAATGTTCCTCAAACCGTCAAATTTAAAAGTGTTTGGTTACTTCTCTGTATCGTTCCAAGATTAATTTTATGAATTAAATCCACATTTTTTAAAGGTTAGGCATTAACTCTAAAGGTAAGAGTTAAGGTTTTGGGATAGGCTTAAACCAAAAATAAAAAACAAACAAACAGCTGTCTATCGCTGGATTACGCCCATCCTCCATCCCCGTCCAAAACGCCCTAGAAAAACCCAAAACCTATTTGAAGGGAACAGCGCTCACTGTTGCCCCCTAGTGTCCGGTTTCCACGTCATCTCCCGACGTCCTCACACATGGATGGACGTCGAATACGTTTGGAGAAACATCGAAATTAGAACTTTGGAGAAACGTTGGGTAAAAAAATAGGAATCTGATGTCAAATTTTGTAAAACAACGAGATCTTGTTGATATCCCACAGGAGTAATTCCTCAACTACATTAGTCCCACAGGAGTACGTGTCTCTGTCAAACCTTCATCTTAACCCCAATCTAGTCCCACAGGAGTACGTGGCTACTATAACATGACTACTGTACGTCAATCTCAGATCAGTGACGTGGCTACTATAACATGACTACTGTAGGTCAATCTCAGATCAGTGACGTGGCTACTATAACATGACTACTGTAGGTCAATCTCAGATCTCAGATCAGTGACGTGGCTACTATAACATGACTACTGTAGGTCAATCTCAGATCTCAGATCAGTGACGTGGCTACTATAACATGACTACTGTATCTCAGATCAGTGACGAAGAGCAACATAATTTCCCCCTTCAGACTGGCGTAAAGAAGGCCCTAATGCTAAGCAAACTGCAGAAACAGAAGTGCTCACAGACACACAGTGACTCACAGGGATCCCAGAAGGCCCTAATGCTAAGCAAACTGCAGAAACAGAAGTGCTCACAGACACACAGTGACTCACAGGGATCCCAGAAGGCCCTAATGCTAAGCAAACTGCAGAAACAGAAGTGCTCACAGACACACAGTGACTCACAGGGATCCCAGAAGGCCCTAATGCTAAGCAAACTGCAGAAACAGAAGTGCTCACAGACACACAGTGACTCACAGGGATCCCAGAAGGCCCTAATGTTAAGCAAACTGCAGAAACAGAAGTGCTCACAGACACACAGCGACTCACAGGGATCCCAGAAGGCCCTAATGCTAAGCAAACTGCAGAAACAGAAGTGCTCACAGACACACAGTGACTCACAGGGATCCCAGAAGGCCCTAATGTTAAGCAAACTGCAGAAACAGAAGTGCTCACAGACACACAGCGACTCACAGGGATCCCAGAAGGCCCTAATGCTAAGCAAACTGCAGAAACAGAACTGCTCACAGACACACAGCGACTCACAGGGATCCCAGAAGGCCCTAATGCTAAGCAAACTGCAGAAACAGAACTGCTCACAGACACACAGCGACTCACAGGGATCCCAGAAGGCCCTAATGTTAAGCAAACTGCAGAAACAGAACTGCTCACAGACACACAGCGACTCACAGGGATCCCAGAAGGCCCTAATGTTAAGCAAACTGCAGAAACAGAACTGCTCACAGACACACAGCGACTCACAGGGATCCCAGAAGGCCCTAATGCTAAGCAAACTGCAGAAACAGAAGTGCTCACAGACACACAGCGACTCACAGGGATCCCAGAAGGCCCTAATGCTAAGCAAACTGCAGAAACAGAAGTGCTCACAGACACACAGCGACTCACAGGGATCCCAGAAGGCCCTAATGCTAAGCAAACTGCAGAAACAGAACTGCTCACAGACACACAGCGACTCACAGGGATCCCAGAAGGCCCTAATGTAAATAGAAAACTGCAGAAACAGTTATGACATGGAATAGGTGGATCACATTCAGGGTCTCCTCCTCTCCCCTGGTATCATGTAGCAATGCAGCCAGAAATCGAATCAGGTAACTCTCTCTGTTCCGAATGGCACTATATCACCTATATAGTGCACTACTATGGGCCCTGGTCAAAAATAGTGCACTACTATGGGCCCTGGTCAAAAATAGTGCACTACTATGGGCCCTGGTCAAAAATAGTGTCCTACTATTGGACCTGGTCAAAAATAGTGTCCTACTATTGGACCTGGTCCAAAGTAGTGCACTACTATTGGCCCTGGTCCAAAGTAGTGCACTACTATTGGCCCTGGTCCAAAGTAGTGCACTACTATTGGCCCTGGTCTAAAGTAGTGCACTACTATTGGTCCTGGTCCAAAGTAGTGCACTATGTAGGGAAAAGGGTGCCATTGGGGATGGATCATTGGTCTTCACAGAGGTAAAGATAGACAGCTTTCAGTGGCAGAGAAAAATCTGGTCGTTGTCCTTCGTCCGTAAAACCCGATCCCAAAAAAGATTCCAGTTCGCTTTTTGGAAAGGTTACGTGGAGCGTCAGGAATGGTGCCCAGCATTCCGACTGGACTTGTAATGCGGGAACCTGAAACACCGTACCACAACCAGACCCTATGCACTGTGACAGTTTCCATAGTAACACAGCCCTCACCTAACCTGCCCCCCTCCACCCCTACCCCCAGATAGTGGATGAAACCCTAACCTTCCACCCCCACACCCAGATAGTGGATGAAAACCTAAATCTGCCCCCCCTCCACCCCCACCCCCAGATAGTGGATGAAACCCTAAACCTGCCACCCTCCACCCCTACCCCAGATAGCGGATGAAACCCTAAACCTGCCCCCCTCCACCCCTAACCCCAGATAGTGGATGAAACCCTAACCTTCCACCCCCCACACCCAGATAGTGGATGAAACCCTAACCTGCACCCCTCCACCCCCACCCCCAGATAGTGGATGAAACCCTAAACCTGCCCCCCTCCACCCCTACCCCAGAGAGTGGATGAAACCCTAAACCTGCCCCCTCCACCCCCACCCCCAGATAGTGGATGAAACCCTAAACCTGCCCCCTCCACCCCTACCCCAGATAGTGGATGAAACCCTAAACCTGCCCCCTCCACCCCTACCCCCAGATAGTGGATGAAACCCTAAACCTGCCCCCTCCACCCCTACCCCAGATAGTGGATGAAACCCTAAACCTGACCCCCTCCACCCCTACCCCCAGATAGTGGATGAAACCCTAACCTTCCACCCCCACCCCCAGATAGTGGATGAAACCCTAACCTGCCCCCCTCCACCCCCACACCCAGATAGTGGATGAAACCATAACCTGCCCCCCTCCACCCCTACCCCCAGATAGTGGATGAAACCCTAAATCTGCCCCCCTCCACCCCTACCCCAGATAGTGGATGAAACCCTAAACCTGCCCCCCTACACCCAAACCCCCAGATAGTGGATGAAACCCTAAATCTGCCCCCCTCCACCCACACCCCCAGATAGTGGATGAAACCCTAAACCTGCCCCCTCGACACCTACCCCCAAATAGTGGATGAAACCCTAAACCTGCCCCCTCCACCCCCACCCCCAGATAGTGGACGAAACCCTAAACCTGCCCCCTCGACCCCTACCCCCAAATAGTGGATGAAACCCTAAACCTGCCCCCTCCACCCCCACACCCAGATAGTGGATGAAACCCTAAAGCTGCCCCCTCCACCCACACCCCCAGATAGTGGATGAAACCCTAAATCTGCCCCCTCCACCCCTACCCCAGATAGTGGATGAAACCCTAAACCTGCCCCCCCCTCCACCCCCACCACCAGATAGTGGATGAAACCCTAAACCTGCCCCCCCTCCACCCCCACCCCCAGATAGTGGGTGAAACCCTAAACCTGCCCCCTCCACCCCCACCCCCAGATAGTGGATGAAACCCTAAACCTGCCCCCTCCACCCCTACCCCAGAGAGTGGATGAAACCCTAAACCTGCCCCCTCCACCCCCACCCCCAGATAGTGGATGAAACCCTAAACCTGCCCCCCTCCACCCCTACCCCAGATAGTGGATGAAACCCTAAACCTGCCCCCTCCACCCCTACCCCCAGATAGTGGATGAAACCCTAAACCTGCCCCCTCCACCCCTACCCCAGATAGTGGATGAAACCCTAAACCTGACCCCCTCCACCCCTACCCCCAGATAGTGGATGAAACCCTAACCTTCCACCCCCACCCCCAGATAGTGGATGAAACCCTAACCTGCCCCCCTCCACCCCCATACCCAGATAGTGGATGAAACCATAACCTGCCCCCTCCACCCCTACCCCCAGATAGTGGATGAAACCCTAAATCTGCCCCCCTCCACCCCTACCCCAGATAGTGGATGAAACCCTAAACCTGCCCCCCTACACCCAAACCCCCAGATAGTGGATGAAACCCTAAATCTGCCCCCTCCACCCACACCCCCAGATAGTGGATGAAACCCTAAACCTGCCCCCCTCGACACCTACCCCCAAATAGTGGATGAAACCCTAAACCTGCCCCCCTCCACCCCCACCCCCAGATAGTGGACGAAACCCTAAACCTGCCCCCGACCCCTACCCCCAAATAGTGGATGAAACCCTAAACCTGCCCCCTCCACCCCCACACCCAGATAGTGGATGAAACCCTAAAGCTGCCCCCTCCACCCACACCCCCAGATAGTGGATGAAACCCTAAATCTGCCCCCTCCACCCCTACCCCAGATAGTGGATGAAACCCTAAACCTGCCCCCCCTCCACCCCCACCACCAGATAGTGGATGAAACCCTAAACCTGCCCCCTCCACCCCCACCCCCAGATAGTGGGTGAAACCCTAAACCTGCCCCCTCCACCCCCACCCCCAGATAGTGGATGAAACCCTAAACCTGCCCCCTCCACCCCCATCCCCAGATAGTGGATGAAACCCTAAACCTGCCCCCCTCCACCCCCCACCCCCAGATAGTGGATGAAACCCTAAACATGCCCCCCTCCACCCCTACCCCCAGATAGTGGATGAAACCCTAAACCTGCCCCCTCCACCCCCACCCCCAGATAGTGGATGAAACCCTAAACCTGCCCCCCTCCACCCCCACCCCCAGATAGTGGATGAAACCTTAACCTTCCACCCCCACCCCCAGATAGTGGATGAAACCCTAAACCTGCCCCCTCCACCCCCACCCCAGATAGTGGATGAAACCCTAAACCTGCCCCCTCCACCCCCACCCCAGATAGTGGATGAAATCCTAAACCTGCCCCCCTCCACCCCCACCCTCAGATAGTGGATGAAACCCTAAACCTGCCCCCCTCCACCCCTACCCCCAGATAGTGGATGAAACCCCAACCTTCCACCCCCACACCCAGATAGTGGATGAAACCCTAAACCTGCCCCCCTCCACCCCCACCCCCAGATAGTGGATGAAACCCTAAACCTGCCCCCCCTCCACCCCCACACCCAGATAGTGGACGAAACCCTAAACCTGCCCCCTCGACCCCTACCCCCAAATAGTGGATGAAACCCTAAACCTGCCCCCCTCCACCCCCACACCCAGATAGTGGATGAAACCCTAAACCTGCCCCCTCCACCCACACCCCCAGATAGTGGATGAAACCCTAAATCTGCCCCCCCCTCCACCCCTACCCCAGATAGTGGATGAAACCCTAAACCTGCCCCCCCCCCCTCCACCCCCACCCCCAGATAGTGGATGAAACCCTAAACCTGCCCCCCTCCACCCCCCCCCCCAGATAGTGGGTGAAACCCTAAACCTGCCCCCCTCCACCCCCACCCCCAGATAGTGGATGAAACCCTAAACCTGCCCCCCTCCACCCCCATCCCCAGATAGTGGATGAAACCCTAAACCTGCCCCCTCCACCCCCACCCCCAGATAGTGGATGAAACCCTAAACCTGCCCCCCTCCACCCCTACCCCCAGATAGTGGATGAAACCCTAAACCTGCCCCCCCTCCACCCCCACCCCCAGATAGTGGATGAAACCCTAAACCTGCCCCCCCTCCACCCCCACCCCCAGATAGTGGATGAAACCTTAACCTTCCACCCCCACCCCCAGATAGTGGATGAAACCCTAAACCTGCCCCCCTCCACCCCCACCACAGATAGTGGATGAAACCCTAAACCTGCCCCCCTCCACCCCCACCCCAGATAGTGGATGAAATCCTAAACCTGCCCCCCCTCCACCCCCACCCTCAGATAGTGGATGAAACCCTAAACCTGCCCCCTCCACCCCTACCCCCAGATAGTGGATGAAACCCTAACCTTCCACCCCCACACCCAGATAGTGGATGAAACCCTAAACCTGCCCCCCTCCACCCCCACCCCCAGATAGTGGATGAAACCCTAAATCTGCCCCCCTCCACCCCTACCCCAGATAGTGGATGAAACCCTAAACCTGCCCCCCTCCACCCCCACCACCAGATAGTGGATGAAACCTTAACCTTCCACCCCCACCACCAGATAGTGGATGAAACCCTAAACCTGCCCCCTCCATCCCTACCCCCAGATAGTGGATGAAACCCTAAACCTGCCCCCCTCCACCCCTACCCCAGATAGTGGATGAAACCCTAAACCTGCCCCCTCCACCCCCCACCCCCAGATAGTGGATGAAACCCTAAACCTGCCCCCTCCACCCCCACCCCCAGATAGTGGATGAAACCCTAAACCTGCCCCCCCCACCCCCACCCCCAAATAGTGGATGAAACCCTAAACCTGCCCCCCCCACCCCCACCAAAAGATAGTGGATGAAACCTTAACCTTCCACCCCCACCCCCAGATAGTGGATGAAACCCTAAACCTGCCCCCTCCACCCCCACCCCCAGATAGTGGATGAAACCCTAAACCTGCCCCCTCCACCCCCACCCCCAGATAGTGGATGAAACCCTAAACCTGCCCCCCTCCACCCCCACCCCCAGATAGTGGATGAAACCCTAAACCTGCCCCACCTCCACCCCCACCCCCAGATAGTGGATGAAACCCTAAACCTGCCCCCTCCACCCCCACCCCCAGATAGTGGATGAAACCCTAAACCTGCCCCCTCCACCCCCACCCCCAGATAGTGGATGAATCCCTAAACCTGCCCCCTCCACACCTACCCCAGATAGTGGATGAAACCCTAAACCTGCCCCCTCCACCCCCACCCGCAGATAGTGGATGAAACACTAAACCTGCCTCCCCTCCACCCCCACCCCCAGATAGTGGATGAAACCCTAAATCTGCCCCCTCCACCCCCACCCTCAGATAGTGGATGAAACCCTAAACCTGCCCCCCTCCATCCCTACCCCCAGATAGTGGATGAAACCCTAAACCTGCCCCCTCCACCCCTACCCCAGATAGTGGATGAAACCCTAAACCTGCCCCCCTCCACCCCCACCCCCAGATAGTGGATGAAACCCTAAACCTGCCCCCCCTCCACCCCCACCACCAGATAGTGGATGAAACCTTAACCTTCCACCCCCACCCCCAGATAGTGGAGGAAACCCTAAACCTGCCCCCTCCACCCCCACCCCCAGATAGTGGATGAAACCCTAAATCTGCCCCCCTCCACCCCTACCCCAGATAGTGGATGAAACCCTATACCTGCCCCCCTCCACCCCCACCCCCAGATAGTGGATGAAACCCTAAACCTGCCCCCCTCCACCCCCACCCCCAGATAGTGGATGAAACCCTAAACCTGCCCCCCTCCACCCCCACCAAAAGATAATGGATGAAACCCTAAACCTGCCCCCCCTCCACCCCCACCCCCAGATAGTGGATGAAACCCTAAATCTGCCCCCTCCACTCCCACCCCGAGATAGTGGATGAAACCCTAAACCTGCCCCCTCCACCCCCACCCCCAGATAGTGGATGAAACCCTAAACCTGCCCCCCTCCACCCCCACCCCCAGATAGTGGATGATACCCTAAACCTGCCCCCCTCCACCCCACCCCCAGATAGTGGATGAAACCCTAAACCTGCCCCCTCCACCCCCAGATAGTGGATGATACCCTAAACCTGCCCCCTCCACCCCCACCCCCAGATAGTGGATGAAACCCTAAACCTGCCCCCTCCACCCCCACCCCCACCCCCACCCCCAGATAGTGGATGAAACCCTAACCTTCCACCCCCACCCCCAGATAGTGGATGAAACCCTAAACCTGCACCCCCTCCACCCCCACCCCCAGATAGTGGATGAAACCCTAAACCTGCCCCCCTCCACCCCCACCCCCAGATAGTGGATGAATCCCTAAACCTGCCCCCCTCCACACCTACCCCAGATAGTGGATGAAACCCTAAACCTGCCCCCCTCCACCCCCACCCCCAGATAGTGGATGAAACCCTAAACCTGCCTCCCCTCCACCCCCACCCCAGATAGTGGATGAAACCCTAAATCTGCCCCCCTCCACCCCCCACCCCCAGATAGTGGATGAAACCCTAAACCTGCCTCCCCCTCCACCCCCACCCCAGATAGTGGATGAAACCCTAAACCTGCCCCCCTCCATCCCTACCCCCAGATAGTGGATGAAACCCTAAACCTGCCCCCTCCACCCCTACCCCAGATAGTGGATGAAACCCTAAACCTGCCCCCTCCACCCCCACCCCCAGATAGTGGATGAAACCCTAAACATGCCCCCCTCCACCCCCACCCCCAGATAGTGGATGAAACCCTAAACATGCCCCCCTCCACCCCCACCCCCAGATAGTGGATGAAACCCTAAACCTGCCCCCTCCACCCCCAGATAGTGGATGATACCCTAAACCTGCCCCCCTCCACCCCCACCCCCAGATAGTGGATGAAACCCTAAACCTGCCCCCTCCACCCCCACCCCCACCCCCACCCCCAGATAGTGGATGAAACCCTAACCTTCCACCCCCACCCCCAGATAGTGGATGAAACCCTAAACCTGCCCCCTCCACCCCCACCCCCAGATAGTGGATGAAACCCTAAACCTGCCCCCTCCACCCCCACCCCCAGATAGTGGATGATACCCTAAACCTGCCCCCTCCACCCCCACCTCCAGATAGTGGATGAAACCCTAAACCTGCCCCCTCCACCCCCACCCCCACCCCCAGATAGTGGATGAAACCCTAACCTTCCACCCTCCACCCCCAGATAGTGGATGAAACCCTAAACCTGCCCCCTCCACCCCCACCCCAGATAGTGGATGAAACCCTAAACCTGCCCCCTCCACCCCCACCCCCAGATAGTGGATGAAACCCTAACCTGCCCCCTCCACCCCCACCCCCAGATAGTGGATGAATCCCTAAACCTGCCCCCCTCCACACCTACCCCAGATAGTGGATGAAACCCTAAACCTGCCCCCCTCCACCCCCACCCCCAGATAGTGGATGAAACCCTAAACCTGCCTCCCTCCACCCCCACCCCAGATAGTGGATGAAACCCTAAATCTGCCCCCTCCACCCCCACCCCCAGATAGTGGATGAAACCCTAAATCTGCCCCCCCCACCCCCACCCCCAGATAGTGGATGAAACCCTAAACCTGCCCCACTCCATCCCCACCCCCAGATAGTGGATGAAACCCTAAACATGCCCCCCCCTCCACCCCCACCCCCAGATAGTGGATGAAACCCTAAACCTGCCCCCCCACCCCCACCACCAGATAGTGGATGAAACCCTAAACCTGCCCCCCCCCTCCCACCCCCACCACCAGATAGTGGATGAAACCTTAACCTTCCACCCCCACCCCCAGATAGTGGATGAAACCCTAAACCTGCCCCCTCCACCCCCACCCCCAGATAGTGGATGAAACCCTAAATCTGCCCCCCTCCACCCCTACCCCAGATAGTGGATGAAACCCTATACCTGCCCCCTCCACCCCCACCCCAGATAGTGGATGAAACCCTAAACCTGCCCCCCTCCACCCCCACCCCCAGCTAGTGGATGAAACCCTAACCCTGCCCCCCCTCCACCCCCACCCCCAGATAGTGGATGAAACCCTAAACCTGCCCCCCCCCCACCCCCACCCCCAGATAGTGGATGAAACCCTAAATCTGCCCCCCCCTCCACCCCCACCCCGAGATAGTGGATGAAACCCTAAACCTGCCCCCCTCCACCCCCACCCCCAGATAGTGGATGAAACCCTAAACCTGCCCCCTCCACCCCCACCCCCAGATAGTGGATGATACCCTAAACCTGCCCCCTCCACCCCCAGATAGTGGATGATACCCTAAACGTGCCCCCCTCCACCCCCACCCCCAGATAGTGGATGAAACCCTAAACCTGCCCCCCTCCACCCCCACCCCCAGATAGTGGATGAAACCCTAAATCTGCCCCCTCCACCCCTACCCCAGATAGTGGATGAAACCCTATACCTGCCCCCCTCCACCCCCACCCCCAGATAGTGGATGAAACCCTAAACCTGCCCCCCCTCCACCCCCACCCCCAGATAGTGGATGAAACCCTAAACCTGCCCCCCTCCACCCCCACCCCCAGATAGTGGATGAAACCCTAAACCTGCCCCCCCTCCACCCCCACCCCCAGATAGTGGATGAAACCCTAAATCTGCCCCCTCCACCCCCACCCCGAGATAGTGGATGAAACCCTAAACCTGCCCCCCTCCACCCCCACCCCCAGATAGTGAATGAAACCCTAAACCTGCCCCCTCCACCCCCACCCCCAGATAGTGGATGATACCCTAAACCTGCCCCCCTCCACCCCCAGATAGTGGATGATACCCTAAACGTGCCCCCTCCACCCCCACCCCCAGATAGTGGATGAAACCCTAAACCTGCCCCCTCCACCCCCACCCCCGCCCCCACCCCCAGATAGTGGATGAAACCCTAAACCTGCCCCCTCCACCCCCAGATAGTGGATGATACCCTAAACCTGCCCCCTCCACCCCCACCCCCAGATAGTGGATGAAACCCTAAACCTGCCCCCTCCACCCCACCCCCACCCCCACCCCCAGATAGTGGATGAAACACTAAACCTGCCCCCCTCCACCCCCTCCCCCAGATAGTGGATGAAACCCTAAACCTGCCCCCTCCACCCCCACCCCCAGATAGTGGATGATACCCTAAACCTGCCCCCCTCCACCCCCACCTCCAGATAGTGGATGAAACCCTAAACCTGCCCCCCTCCACCCCCACCCCCAGATAGTGGATGAAACCCTAACCTTCCACCCTCAACCCCCAGATAATGGATGAAACCCTAAACCTGCCCCCCCTCCACCCCCACCCCAGATAGTGGATGAAACCCTAAACCTCCCTTAGGCCGTATTCCCCACACCCACCCGTTTGTCACTGGAGAACGCTGCCCTGCCAGTGGGGTGGTCTGATGTTTACAAAGGGAAGTATACACATGGGCGGAGTTACTGTGTGTGTGTGTATGTGCACGTGTATGTTTGTAAATGTTTGTGTGTCAGAGTATGTGAGCGGCGTGGAGCGGGAGCAGAGTGAGGAGGGGAGCAGAGTGAGGAGGGGAGCAGAGTGAGGAGGGGAGCTGAGTGAGGAGGGGAGCTGAGTGAGGAGGGGAGCTGAGTGAGGAAGGGAGCAGAGTGAGGAGGGGAGCAGAGTGAGAAGGGGAGCAGAGTGCGGAGGTTAGTGGAGCTGAGTGAGGAGGGGAGGGGAGCTGAGTGAGGAGGGGGAGGGGATCTGAGTGAGGAGGGGAGCAGAGTGAGGAGGGAGCAGAGTGAGGAGGGGAGCTGAGTGAGACGGGGAGGGGAGCTGAGTGAGGCGGGGAGGGGAGCTTAGTGAGGAGGGGGAGGGGAGCTGAGTGAGGAGGGGAGAGGAGCTGAGTGAGGAGGGAGCAGAGTGAGGAGGGGAGCAGAGTGAGGAGTGGAGCTGGAGTGAGGAGGGGATCAGAGTGAGGGAGGGGATCAGAGTGAGGAGGGGAGCCGAGTGAGGAGGGGAGCAAAGTGAGGAGGGGAACTGAGTGAGAAGGGGAGGGGAGCGGAGTGAGGAGGGAGCGGAGTGAGGAGGGGAGCAGAGTGAGGAGGGGAGGGGAGCTGGAGTGAGGAGGGAGCGAGTGAGGAGGGGAGCAGAGTGAGGAGGGGAGCAGAGTGAGGAGGGGAGCTGAGTGAGGAGGGGAGCTGAGTGAGGAGGGGAGGGAGCTTAGTGAGGAGGGGAGCTGAGTGAGGAGGGGATGTGGAGCTGAGTGAGGAGGGATGTGGAGCTGAGTGAGGAGCTGAGCTGAGTGAGGAGGGGTTGTGGAGCTGAGTGAGGAGTGGAGCTGAGTGAGGAGGGGTTGTGGGCTGAGTGAGGAGGGAGGGGAGGGGAGCTGGTGAGGGGGAGGGAGCTGAGTGAGGAGGGGAGGGGAGCTGAGTGAGGAGGGGAGGGGAGCTGAGTGAGGAGGGGGAGGGAGCTGAGTGAGGAGGGGAGGGGATCTGAGTGAGGAGGGGAGCTGAGTGAGGAGGGGAGCAGAGTGAGGAGGGGGAGCAGAGTGAGGAGGGGAGCAGAGTGAGGAGGGGAGCTGAGTGAGGAGGGGAGCAGAGTGAGGAGGGGAGCAGAGTGCGGAGGTTAGTGGAGCTGAGTGAGGAGGGAGGGAGCTGAGTGAGGAGGGAGGGGATCTGGAGTGAGGTGGGGAGCAGAGTGAGGAGGGGGGGGAGCTGAGTGAGGAGGGAGCAGAGTGAGGAGGGGAGCAGAGTGAGGGAGTGGAGCTGAGTGAGGAGGGGATCAGAGTGAGGAGGGGAGGGGAGGGAGCTGAGTGAGGGGAGGGGAGCTGGTGAGGAGGGGGAGGGGAGCTGAGTGAGGAGGGGAGGGGAGCTGAGTGAGGAGGGGAGGGGAGCTGAGTGAGGAGGGGAGGGGATCTGAGTGAGGAGTGGAGCCGAGTGAGGAGGGGAGCAGAGTGAGGAGGGGAGCAGAGTGAGGAGGGGAGCTGAGTGAGGAGGGGAGCTGAGTGAGGAGGGAGGGAGCTTAGTGAGGAGGGGAGCTGAGTGAGGAGGGGGATGTGGAGCTGAGTGAGGAGGGGATGTGGAGCTGAGTGAGGAGCTGAGCTGAGTGAGGAGGGGTTGTGGAGCTGAGTGAGGAGTGGAGCTGAGTGAGGAGGGGTTGTGGAGCTGAGTGAGGAGGGGAGGGGAGGGGAGCTGAGTGAGGGGGAGGGGAGCTGAGTGAGGAGGGGAGGGGAGCTGAGTGAGGAGGGGAGGGGAGCTGAGTGAGGAGGGGAGGGGAGCTGAGTGAGGAGGGGGGGATCTGAGTGAATAGGGGAGCTGAGTGAGGAGGGGGAGCAGAGTGAGGAGGGGGAGCAGAGTGAGGAGGGGAGCAGAGTGAGGAGGGGAGCTGAGTGAGGAGGGGAGCAGAGTGAGGAGGGGAGCTGAGTGAGGCGGGGAGGGGAGCTGAGTGAGGCGGGGAGGGGAGCTTAGTGAGGAGGGGAGGGGAGCTGAGTGAGGAGGGGAGAGGAGCTGAGTGAGGAGGGGAGCAGAGTGAGGAGGGGAGCAGAGTGAGGAGTGGAGCTGAGTGAGGAGGGGATCAGAGTGAGGAGGGGATCAGAGTGAGGAGGGGAGCCGAGTGAGGAGGGAGCAAAGTGAGGAGGGGAACTGAGTGAGAAGGGGAGGGGAGCGGAGTGAGGAGGGGAGCGGAGTGAGGAGGGGAGCAGAGTGAGGAGGGAGGGGAGCTGAGTGAGGAGTGGAGCCGAGTGAGGAGGGGAGCAGAGTGAGGAGGGGAGCAGAGTGAGGAGGGGAGCTGAGTGAGGAGGGGAGCTGAGTGAGGAGGGGAGGGGAGCTTAGTGAGGAGGGGAGCTGAGTGAGGAGGGGATGTGGAGCTGAGTGAGGAGGGGATGTGGAGCTGGAGTGAGGAGCTGAGCTGAGTGAGGAGGGGTTGTGGAGCTGAGTGAGGAGGGGAGGGGAGGGGAGCTGAGTGAGGGGGAGGGGAGCTGAGTGAGGAGGGGAGGGGAGCTGAGTGAGGAGGGGAGGGAGCTGAGTGAGGAGGGAGGGGAGCTGAGTGAGGGAGGGGATCTGAGTGAGGAGGGCTGAGTGAGGAGGGGAGCAGAGTGAGGAGGGGGAGCAGAGTGAGGAGGGGGAGCAGAGTGAGGAGGGAGCAGAGTGAGGAGGGGAGCTGAGTGAGGAGGGGAGCAGAGTGCGGAGGTTAGTGGAGCTGAGTGAGGAGGGGAGGGGAGCTGAGTGAGGAGGGGAGGGATCTGAGTGAGGAGGGGAGCAGAGTGAGGAGGGGAGGGAGCTGAGTGAGGAGGGAGGGGAGCTGAGTGAGGAGGGGAGCAGAGTGAGGAGGGGAGCAGAGTGAGGAGTGGAGCTGAGTGAGGAGGGGATCAGAGTGAGGAGGGAGGGAGGGGAGCTGAGTGAGGGGGAGGGGGCTGAGTGAGGAGGGAGGGGAGCTGAGTGAGGAGGGGAGCAGAGTGAGGAGGGGGAGCAGAGTGAGGAGGGGAGCTGAGTGAGGAGGGGAGCAGAGTGAGGAGGGGAGCAGAGTGCGGAGGTTAGTGGAGCTGAGTGAGGAGGGGAGGGGAGCTGAGTGAGGAGGGGAGGTGATCTGAGTGAGGAGGGAGCAGAGTGAGGAGGGGAGGGGAGCTGAGTGAGGAGGGAGGGGATCTGAGTGAGGAGGGGAGCAGAGTGAGGAGGGGAGCTGAGTGAGGAGGGGATCAGAGTGAGGAGGGGAGCAGAGTGAGGAGGGAGCTGAGTGAGGCGGGGAGGGGAGCTGAGGAGGCGGGGAGGGGAGCTTAGTGAGGAGGGGAGCAGAGTGCGGAGGTTAGGGGAGCTGAGTGAGGAGGGGAGGGGAGCTGGTGTGAGGAGGGGGAGGGCTGAGTGAGGAGGGGAGCAGAGTGAGGAGGGGAGCAGAGTGAGGAGTGGAGCTGAGTGAGGGGAGGGGATCAGAGTGAGGAGGGGAGGGGAGGGGAGCTGAGTGAGGGGGAGGGGAGCTGAGTGAGGAGGGGAGGAGCTGAGTGAGGAGGGGAGCAGAGTGAGGAGGGGGAGCAGAGTGAGGAGGAGCTGAGTGAGGAGGGAGCAGAGTGAGGAGGGGAGCAGAGTGCGGAGGTTAGTGGAGCTGAGTGAGGAGGAGGGGAGCTGAGTGAGGAGGGGAGGTGATCTGAGTGAGGAGGGGAGCAGAGTGAGGAGGGGAGGGGAGCTGAGTGAGGAGGGGGAGGGGATCTGGTGAGGAGGGGAGCAGAGTGAGGAGGGGAGCTGAGTGAGGAGGGGATCAGAGTGAGGAGGGGAGCAGAGTGAGGAGGGGAGCTGAGTGAGGCGGGGAGGGAGCTGAGTGAGGCGGGGAGGGAGCTTAGTGAGGAGGGAGCAGAGTGCGGAGGTTAGGGGAGCTGGAGTGAGGAGGGGAGGGAGCTGAGTGAGGAGGGGAGGGGATCTGAGTGAGGAGGGGAGCAGAGTGAGGAGGGAGGGGAGCTGAGTGAGGAGGGGAGCAGAGTGAGGAGGGGAGCTGAGTGAGGAGGGGATCAGAGTGAGGAGGGGAGCAGAGTGAGGAGGGGAGCAGAGTGAGGAGAGGAGCTGAGTGAGGAGGGGATCAGAGTGAGGAGGGGAGCAGAGTGAGGAGGGGAGCTGAGTGAGGCGGGGAGGGGAGCTGAGTGAGGCGGGGAGGGGAGCTTAGTGAGGAGGGGAGGGGAGCTGAGTGAGGAGGGGAGAGGAGCTGAGTGAGGAGGGGAGCAGAGTGAGGAGGGAGCAGAGTGAGGAGTGGAGCTGAGTGAGGAGGGGATCAGAGTGAGGAGGGGATCAGAGTGAGGAGGGGAGCCGAGTGAGGAGGGGAGCAAAGTGAGGAGGGGAACTGAGTGAGAAGGGGAGGGGAGCGGAGTGAGGAGGGGAGCGGAGTGAGGAGGGGAGCAGAGTGAGGAGGGGAGGGGAGCTGAGTGAGGAGTGGAGCCGAGTGAGGAGGGGAGCAGAGTGAGGAGGGGAGCAGAGTGAGGAGGGGAGCTGAGTGAGGAGGGGAGCTGAGTGAGGAGGGGAGGGGAGCTTAGTGAGGAGGGGAGCTGAGTGAGGAGGGGATGTGGAGCTGAGTGAGGAGGGGATGTGGAGCTGAGTGAGGAGCTGAGCTGAGTGAGGAGGGGTTGTGGAGCTGAGTGAGGAGTGGAGCTGGAGTGAGGAGGGGTTGTGGAGCTGAGTGAGGAGGGGAGGGGAGCTGAGTGAGGGGGAGGGGAGCTGAGTGAGGAGGGAGGGAGCTGAGTGAGGAGGGGAGGGAGCTGAGTGAGGAGGGGAGGGAGCTGAGTGAGGAGGGGAGGGAGCTGAGTGAGGAGGGGAGGGATCTGAGTGAGGAGGGGAGCTGAGTGAGGAGGGGAGCAGAGTGAGGAGGGGGAGCAGAGTGAGGAGGGGGAGCAGAGTGAGGAGGGAGCAGAGTGAGGAGGGAGCTGAGTGAGGAGGGGAGCAGAGTGAGGAGGGGAGCAGAGTGCGGAGGTTAGTGGAGCTGAGTGAGGAGGGGAGGGGAGCTGAGTGAGGAGGGGAGGGGATCTGAGTGAGGAGGGGAGCAGAGTGAGGAGGGGAGGGGAGCTGAGTGAGGAGGGGAGGGGAGCTGAGTGAGGAGGGGAGCAGAGTGAGGAGGGGAGCAGAGTGAGGAGTGGAGCTGAGTGAGGAGGGGATCAGAGTGAGGAGGGGAGGGGAGGGGAGCTGAGTGAGGGGGAGGGGAGCTGAGTGAGGAGGGAGGGAGCTGAGTGAGGAGGGGGGAGCTGAGTGAGGAGGAGGAGGGGGAGCTGAGTGAGGAGGGAGGGGATCTGAGTGAGGAGTGGAGCCGAGTGAGGAGGGGAGCAGAGTGAGGAGGGGAGCAGAGTGAGGAGGGAGCTGAGTGAGGAGGGGGAGCTGAGTGAGGAGGGGAGGGGAGCTTAGTGAGGAGGGAGCTGAGTGAGGAGGGGATGTGGAGCTGAGTGAGGAGGGGATGTGGAGCTGAGTGAGGAGCTGAGCTGAGTGAGGAGGGGTTGTGGAGCTGAGTGAGGAGTGGAGCTGAGTGAGGAGGGGTTGTGGAGCTGAGTGAGGAGGGGAGGGGAGGGGAGCTGAGTGAGGGGGAGGGCTGAGTGAGGAGGGAGGGGAGCTGAGTGAGGAGGGGAGGGAGCTGAGTGAGGAGGGGAGGGGAGCTGAGTGAGGAGGGGAGGGGATCTGAGTGAGGAGGGGAGCTGAGTGAGGAGGGGAACAGAGTGAGGAGGGGGAGCAGAGTGAGGAGGGGTAGCAGAGTGAGGAGGGGAGCAGAGTGAGGAGGGGAGCTGAGTGAGGAGGGGAGCAGAGTGAGGAGGGGAGCAGAGTGCGGAGGTTAGTGGAGCTGAGTGAGGAGGGAGGGGAGCTGAGTGAGGAGGGGGGAGGGGATCTGAGTGAGGAGGGAGCAGAGTGAGGAGGGAGGGGGAGCTGAGTGAGGAGGGGAGGGGAGCTGAGTGAGGAGGGAGCAGAGTGAGGAGGGGAGCAGAGTGAGGAGTGGAGCTGAGTGAGGAGGGGATCAGAGTGAGGAGGGGAGGGGAGGGGAGCTGAGTGAGGGGGAGGGGAGCTGAGTGAGGAGGGGAGGGGAGCTGAGTGAGGAGGGGAGGGGAGCTGAGTGAGGAGGGGAGGGGAGCTGAGTGAGGAGGGGAGGGGATCTGAGTGAGGAGGGGAGCTGAGTGAGGAGGGGAAGAGAGTGAGGAGGGGAGCAGAGTGAGGAGGGGAGCTGAGTGAGGAGGGGAGCAGAGTGAGGAGGGGAGCAGAGTGCGGAGGTTAGTGGAGCTGAGTGAGGAGGGGAGGGGAGCTGAGTGAGGAGGGGAGGGGATCTGAGTGAGGAGGGGAGCAGAGTGAGGAGGGGAGCTGAGTGAGGAGGGGATCAGAGTGAGGAGGGGAGCAGAGTGAGGAGGGGAGCTGAGTGAGGCGGGGAGGGGAGCTGAGTGAGGCGGGGAGGGGAGCTTAGTGAGGAGGGGAGCAGAGTGCGGAGGTTAGGGGAGCTGAGTGAGGAGGGGAGGGGAGCTGAGTGAGGAGGGGAGGGGATCTGAGTGAGGAGGGGAGCAGAGTGAGGAGGGAGGGAGCTGAGTGAGGAGGGGAGCAGAGTGAGGAGGGGAGCTGAGTGAGGAGGGGATCAGAGTGAGGAGGGGAGCAGAGTGAGGAGGGGAGCTGAGTGAGGCGGGAGGGGAGCTGAGTGAGGCGGGGAGGGAGCTTAGTGAGGAGGGGAGGGGAGCTGAGTGAGGAGGGGAGAGGAGCTGAGTGAGGAGGGGAGCAGAGTGAGGAGGGGAGCAGAGTGAGGAGTGGAGCTGAGTGAGGAGGGGATCAGAGTGAGGAGGGGATCAGAGTGAGGAGGGGAGCCGAGTGAGGAGGGAGCAAAGTGAGGAGGGGAGGGGAACTGAGTGAGAAGGGGAGGGGAGCGGAGTGAGGAGGGGAGCGGAGTGAGGAGGGGAGCAGAGTGAGGAGGGGGAGGGGAGCTGAGTGAGGTGGAGCCGAGTGAGGAGGGGAGCAGAGTGAGGAGGGGGAGCAGAGTGAGGAGGGGAGCAGAGTGAGGAGGGGAGCTGAGTGAGGAGGGGAGGGGAGCTTAGTGAGGAGGGGAGCTGAGTGAGGAGGGGATGTGGAGCTGAGTGAGGAGGGGATGTGGAGCTGAGTGAGGAGCTGAGCTGAGTGAGGAGGGGTTGTGGAGCTGAGTGAGGAGTGGAGCTGAGTGAGGAGGGGTTGTGGAGCTGAGTGAGGAGTGGAGCTGAGTGAGGAGGGGTTGTGGAGCTGAGTGAGGAGGGGTTGTGGAGCTGAGTGAGGAGTGGAGCTGAGTGAGGAGGGGTTGTGGAGCTGAGTGAGGAGTGGAGCGGAGTGGGGAGGGGTTGTGGAGCTGAGTGAGGAGTGGAGCTGAGTGAGGAGGGGTTGTGGAGCTGAGTGAGGAGTGGAGCGGAGTGAGAAGGGGTTGTGGAGCTGAGTGAGGAGTGGAGCTGAGTCAGGAGGAGAGCTGAGTGAGGAGGAGCTGAGTGAGGAGGGGTTGTGGAGCTGAGTGAGGAGGGGATGTGGAGCTGAGTGAGGAGGAGCGGAGTGAGGAGGGGTTGTGGAGCTGAGTGAGGAGTGGAGCTGAGTGAGGAGTGGAGCGTTCACAATTTGACTGAAGCATGGAGGGATATTCCCAAATACTGGAGCTTCCACCTTCTCGCGCTCCAATTTCGCTCCAATAGCACTTCAGGAGCTCAAAAAACCGCTCCACATCCTCTCCAACCACTCTGTTAAAAACCGCTCCACATCCTCTCCAACCACTCTGTTAAAAACCGCTCCACATCCTCTCCAACCACTCTGTTTAAAAACCGCTCCACATCCTCTCCAACCACTCTGCTAAAAACTGCTCCACATCCTCTCCAACCACTCTGTTAAAAAACGCTCCACATCCTCTCCAACCACTCTGTTAAAAACCGCTCCACATCCTCTCCAACCACTCTGTTAAAAACCGCTCCACATCCTCTCCAACCACTCTGTTAAAAACCGCTCCACATCCTCTCCAACCACTCTGCTAAAAACTGCTCCACTCTTCGCTTACAGGAAAAAGAAACTGCAGCTCCAAATTGTCTCTGTTCATTAAAATCACAATTCTATTAACCATTTTAACCAACACCCATCTATCTTTGTGATTACCTGGACCTAACATTTGGTTTTGAAGTATTACAATTAAACCAAATGATTTGAATGAAAAATATTATAATAAACATGAAACGATGACTGTAAGTAGAGCTCATCATTTCAAATAGGCTCCATGTCATGTTAAACAGCATATTCATGCTTTAAATGGGTCAGGAGCCAGACAGGGAGCCTAAGGAATGGAAATTCATTATTTAGGCTATATTACCTCAATTATTTCAAAGTCTGTAGCCTACAAAGAAATACATTGTGAAGCATTTGCAAGTACGACATACTAGGCTGGTAGGGAGTCAGGGACATTAAGGGCTTAGCATTTCAACAACATCTTATTGTATTAAATCGTTATATTCTATAAATTGCGCAACCCTTGTGCGTCCACCAACAAACTAATATGGTCCTCGCACACCAAGACAGTCGTGAATAGGGCACAACAAAACCTATTCCCCCTCAGGAGACTGAAAAGATTTGGCACGGGTCCTCAGATCCTCAAAAGGTTCTACAGCTGCACCATCGAGAGCATCCTGACCGGTTGCATCACTGCCTGGTATAGTACTGGTACTGCTCGGCCACCGACCGCAAGGCACTACAGAGGGTAGTGCGAACGGCCCAGTACATCACTGGGGCCAAGCTTCCTGCCATCCAGGACCTCTATACCAGGCGGTGTCAGAGGAAGGACCTAAAAATTGTCAAAGACTACAGCCATAGACTGTTCTCTCTGCTAACACACGGCTAGCAGTACCGGAGCGCCAGAGTCTAGGTCCAAGAGGCTTCTGAACAGCTTCTACCCCCAAGCCATAAGACTCCTGAACAGCTAATTAAATGGCTACCCAGACTATGTACATTGCCCCTCCCCCCTTCTACACTGCTGCTACTCTCTGTTATTATCTATGTATAGTCATTTTAATAGCTCTACCTACATGTACATATTACCTCAATTCCCTTGAAACCAGTGCCCCTGCACACTGACTCTGTAACGGTACCCCCTGTATTTCGCCCCACTATTGTTATTTACTGCAGGTCTTTAATTATTTGTTATTCTTATCTCATACTTTTTTTTGGGAGGGGGGGGGTATACATCCCTGCCCAGCCTGGCAAGAGTGGCCCGAAGGGTGCTTAGCATCCCCAGTGGCTCTGCAAGTGCCAATAGTATTGTAATGAGACAGGCAGGGAGCACGTCTCGAACCCACTATTGTTTTGTTTTTTTAAACTGAATTGTTGGTTGAGGGCTTGTAAGTAAGCATTCCACTGTTGTACTCTGCGTATGTGACAAATAACATTTGATTTGATTTGATATACGCGGTCACTTGCTTACTTTCAGTCTACGGTGCCTTTGAATTCATTTATTAGAAGTAATGATTCTTTAGTTGTTGACATTACATCACATCATCCTGCGGAGCCAATTTGGAGTGTACGTTTCTTTTCTTCCTGTGAGCGAAGAGCGGATTTTTGCGTAGTGGTTGAAAAGGATGTGGAGCGGACAGCCTCAAGCACTGCTCGGTGAGCGACGCGTGGGATTTACGTCTGCTCAACTCCGCTCACATTACGTCACCGTACTCTCTCTCAATTCAATTCAATTCAAGGGGCTTTATTGGCATGGGTAACATGTGTTAACATTGCCAAAGCAAGTAAGGTAGATAATATATAAATTTAAATAAACAATAAAAATGAACAGTCTCTCTCTCTCTCTCTCTTGCTCTTGGTCCTCCTCATCTTTGTAAGTCACCTTGATTTAGCGCCTGTGTATTTTTTTATCAGTTTCTTTATGAAATGATTTAGTGAACTCCATGACAGTAGCTAAAGCAAGGGCCTATAGCAGCACACGAGTAGATTACAAAAGCATGCCCTGAGCTCGTGAAATGAGCGTTATTGGAGCGGGCGCGAGGGCGGAATCTCACTCAACAATCCAGTCCAATTTGACATGCTCTGCTCCTCGCTCCCCGCTCTGTTACAGCTTTGCTCCCGCTCTCATAGTCTGATGTCCACAACTAAAAAATGATTGTGTAATCTGAATACGCATATCCCGAAAGCATGATTGTTTACTTTCTTTTTACTTTCTTTTAGCACATGCTACAAGATAGGAATGAGATGGGTAGCTAAGTAAGTGTGTCATTGTAGAAAAGTATTTATAACCCCCCCCCAAAAAAATGTTATTTTAAATGTTTCTTTCATTTTTTATTCTATAATCTATAAAATAAACCATAATTGATGTTGGCATATTCCAACTTCCAAGGAGCTTTCCATTTTGATTGGGTTATTTTCGCAAAAAAACAACAACCTATAGAGGAAGAACAAACACACAAAAATCGACTCAACATCCCTGCCCAGCCTGGCAAGAGTGGCCTGAAGGGTGCTTAGCATCCCCAGTGGCTCTGTAATGAGACAGGCAGGGAGCAGGTCTCGAACCCTCGACCTTTTAGCCCGAGGTCCTGCGCGCTATCAACTGTGCCGCAAAAGCATGCTCGTGCGACAGAGTCGATTTCCGCGCTTATAAACCAGGCACTATCCCCTGAGCCAGAAATCACAGACGGACCAAATCGGTGTTTCAAAAACATGAATCCAGAGGCACTGTAGACTGAGCAAAATAAGACATTTTTTTTTTTCATTTAATTTGTATGTAATTCTAAGTCACAGCCTGTATGAGCAATTTCTAGACTATAGGGATTTAATACAACAAAATGTTGTTTAACTGCTGAGTTATTAATGTCCCTGACTCCCTACCAGCTGAGTATGTCGCACTTGCTAATGCTTCAGAATGTATTTCTTTGTTGGCCATATATAGACTTTAAATAATTTAAATAATATAGCCTAAATCATTTTTAATATGACATGTTGCCTATTTGAAATGATGAGCACTTCTTACAGTCACCTTTCCATGTTTATTCAAATACTTTTCATTCAAATCATTTGGTTTGGTTTCAATACTTCAAAACCAAATGGTAGGTCCAGGTAGTCACAAAAATAGATGGGTGTTGGTTAAAATGTTATTTTAATGAGTGGAGCGAATTTGGAGCAGCAGTTTTTTTTCCTGTGAGTGAGGAACAGTTTTTAACAGAGTGGTTGGAGAGGATGTGGAATGGTTTTTAACAGAATGGTTGGAGAGGATGTGGAGAGTTTATTAACAGAGTGGTTGGAGAGGATGTGGAGTAGTTTTTAACAGAGTGGTTGGAGAGGATGTTGGAGTGGTTTTTAACAGAGTGGTTGGAGAGGATGTGGAGTAGTTTTTAACAGAGTGGTTGGAGAGGATTTGGAGCGGTTTTTAGCAGAGTGGTTGGAGAGGATGTGGAGTAGTTTTTAACAGAGTGGTTGGAGAGGATGTTGGAGTGGTTTTTAAGAGAGCGGTTGGAGAGGATGTGGAGCGGTTTTTAGTAGAGTGGTTGGAGAGGATGTGGAGTGGTTTTTAACAGAGTGGTTGGAGAGGATGTGGAGTGGTTTTTAACAGAGTGGTTGGAGAGGATGTGGAGCAGTTTTTAGCAGAGTGGTTGGAGAGGATGTGGAGTGGTTTTTAGTAGAGTGGTTGAAGAGGATGTTGGAGAGGTTGTGGAGCGGTTTTTAACAGAGTGGTTGGAGAGGATGTTGGAGTGGTTTTTAAGAGAGTGGTTGGAGAGGATGTTGGAGTGGTTTTTAAGAGAGTGGTTGGAGAGGATGTGGAATGGTTTTTAACAGAATGGTTGGAGAGGATGTGGAGAGTTTATTAACAGAGTGGTTGGAGAGGATGTGGAGTAGTTTTTAACAGAGTGGTTGGAGAGGATTTGGAGTGGTTTTTAAGAGAGTGGTTGGAGAGGATGTTGGAGTGGTTTTTAAGAGAGTGGTTGGAGAGGATGTGGAGCGGTTTTTAACAGAGTGGTTGGAGAGGATGTGGAATGGTTTTTAACAGAATGGTTAGAGAGGATTTGGAGAGTTTATTAACAGAGTGGTTGGAGAGGATGTGGAGTAGTTTTTAACAGAGTGGTTGGAGAGGATGTGGAGTAGTTTTTAACAGAGTGGTTGGAGAGGATGTGGAGTAGTTTTTAACAGAGTGGTTGGAGAGGATGTTGGAGTGGTTTTTAAGAGAGTGGTTGGAGAGGATGTGGAGCGGTTTTTAACAGAGTGGTTGGAGAGGATGTGGAGCGGTTTTTAACAGAGTGGTTGGAGAGGATGTGGAGCGGTTTTTAACAGAGTGGTTGGAGAGGATGTGGAGCGGTTTTTAACAGAGTGGTTGGAGAGGATGTGGAGCGGTTTTTAACAGAGTGGTTGGAGAGGATGTGGAATGGTTTTTAACAGAATGATTGGAGAGGATGTGGAGAGTTTATTAACAGAGTGGTTGGAGAGGATGTGGAGTAGTTTTTAACAGAGTGGTTGGAGAGGATGTGGAGTAGTTTTTAACAGAGTGGTTGGAGAGGATGTTGGAGTGGTTTTTAAGGGAGTGGTTGGAGAGGATGTGGAGCGGTTTTTAACAGAGTGGTTGGAGAGGATGTGGAGCGGTTTTTAACAGAGTGGTTGGAGAGGATGTGGAGCGGTTTTTAACAGAGTGGTTGGAGAGGATGTGGAGCGGTTTTTAACAGAGTGGTTGGAGAGGATGTGGAGCGGTTTTTAACAGAGTGGTTGGAGAGGATGTGGAGCGGTTTTTAACAGAGTGGTTGGAGAGGATGTGGAGCGGTTTTTAACAGTGTGGTTGGAGAGGATGTGGAGCGGTTTTAACAGTGAACTGTGAGCGGGATTTCCGACTTCTCAGCTCCGCTCATGTACTCTGGTGTGTGTGTGTGTGTGCGTGTGTGTGTGTGTGTGTGTGTGTGTGTGTGTGTGTGTGTGTGTGTGTGTGTGTGTGTGTGTGTGTGTGTGTGTGTGTGTGTGTGTGTGTGTGTGTGTGTGTGTGTGTGTGTGTGTGTGTGTGTGTGAACAGACACACAGTGAGATATAGTGTTGCATCAGTCATCATCAACACCCAGATGGTTGAACACATAACCTATGATAACCTCATCTATAACCTCATCTATGTGCCTGCTTGGGTCTACAGACAGACAGACAGACAGACAGACAGACAGACAGACAGACAGACAGACAGACAGACAGCCCTGTGCTAACGTCTACTATGTGTATCTCTATGTCCTTTATCCTCTATGTATCCTCTATGTATCCTCTATATATCCTCTATGTATCTTCTATGTATCCTCTTTATATCCTCTATATATCCTCTATGTATCCACTGTATATCCGCTATGTATCCTCTATGTATCCTCTATATAACCTCTATATATCCTATATGTGTCCTCTATATATCCTCTATGTATCCTCTATATAGCCTCTATGTATCCTCTATATGTCCTCTATATATCCTCTATATATCCTCTATGTATCCTCTATGTATCACTATATATCTGTTATGTATCCTCTATGTATCCTCTATATATCCTCTATATATCCTCTATATATCCTCTCTATATCCTCTATATATCCTATATATCCTCTATGTATCCTCTATGTATCCTCTATATATCCTCTATGTATCCTCTATATAGCCTCTATATATCCTCTATGTATCCTCTATATATCCTCTACATATCCTCTATATAGAGGATACATAGAGGATATATAGAGGATATATAGAGGCTATATAGAGGATACATAGAGGATATATAGAGGATATATAGAGGATACATAGAGGATATATAGAGGATATATAGAGGTTACATAGAGGATATATAGAGGATACATAGAGGATATATAGAGGATATATAGAGGCTATATAGAGGATACATAGAGGATATATAGAGGCTATATAGAGGATACATAGAGGATATATAGAGGATACATGGAGGATATATAGAGGATATATAGAGGATACATAGAGGATACATAGAGGACATATAGAGGATATATAGAGGATACATGTGTTATGTGTTATGTGTCCTCTATATATCCTCTATGTATCCTCTATATATCCTCCATGTATCCTCTATGTATCCTCTATATAGCCTCTATATATCCTCTATATATCCTCTATGTATCCTCTATATATCCTCTATGTATCCTCTATGTAGCCTCTATATATCCTCTATATATCCTCTATATATCCTCTATGTATCCTGCATGTATCCTCTATGTATCCTATATATATCTGTTATGTATCCTCTATGTATGCTCTATGTATTCTCTATTAATCACTATATATCTGTTATGTGTCCTCTATATATCCTCTATGTATCCTCTATATATCCTCTATATATATCCTCTCTATATTCTCTATATATCCTATATATCCTCCATGTATCCTCTATATATCCTCTATGTATCCTCTATGTATCCTCTATGTATCCTCTATGTATCCTCTATATATCCTCTATGTATCCTCTATGTATCCTCTATATATCTGTTATGTATCCTCTATATATCCTCTATGTATCCTCTATATAGCCTCTATATATCCTCTATGTATCCTCTATATATCCTCTATGTATCCTCTATGTATGCTCTATATATCCTCTATATATCCTCTATATACCCTCTATGTATCCTCTATGTATCCTCTTTGTATCCTCTATATATCCTCTATGTATCCTCTATGTATCCTCTATATATAACCTCTATGTATCCTCTATGTATCCTCTATATATCCTCGATGTATCCTCTATATATCCTCTATATCCTCTATATAACCTCTATATGTCCTCAATATTTTCATTATGTATCCTATATTTATCATTTGTAAACTCTATGTATACTCAATATATCTGTTATGTATCCTCTATGTATCCTCTATATTTCCTCTATGTTTCCTCTATATATCCTCTATGTATTCTCTATATATCCCCTATATAACCTCTATATAACCTCTATATATCTTCAATATATTCATTATGTATCCTCTATATATATTTTGCAAACTCTGTGTATACTCTATATATCTGTTATGTAGCCTCTATGTATCCTCTATATATCATTTTTGTGTGTTCTATGTATCTTCTATGTATCCTCTATGTAACCTCCATATATCCTCTGTCTTCTCTATATATGCTCTTTATATCTGTTATGTATCCTCTATTTATCCTCCATGTATTCTCTATATCCTCTGTCACCTCTATATAACCTCCATATATCCTCTGTCACCTCTATATATCCTCTATATATTTGTTATGTATCCTCTGTGTATCCTTTATGTATGCTTTATGTATCCTCTATATATCTGTTATGTATTCTCTATGTATCCTCTATGTATCCTCTATATATCCTCTTTGTATCCTCTATGTATCCTCTATATATCCTCTATATATCCTCTATATATCCTCAATGTATCCTCTATATATCCTCTATGTATCCTCTATATATCCTCTATATATCCTCTATATATCCTCTATATATCCTCTATATAACCTCTATGTATCCTCTACGGGGTGGCAGGGTAGCCTAGTGGTTAGAGCTTTGTACTAGTAACCGGAAGGTTGCAAGTTCAAATCCCAGAGCTGACAGGGTACAAATCTGTTGTTCTGCCCCTGAACAGGCAGTTAACCCACTGTTCCTAGGCCATCATTGAAAATAAGAATTTGTTCTTGACTGACTTGCCTAGTTAAATGGAGGTAAAATAAAATGTCTTTTATGTATCCTCTATATACAGTTGAAGTTGGAAGTTTACATACACCTTCACCAAATCCATTGAAACTCTGTTTTTCACAATTCCTGACATGTTATCCCAGTAACAATTTATTGTCTTTGGTCAGTTAGGATCACCACATTATTTTAGGAATGCAAAATGTCAGAATCATTCCACTTGGAAGACCCATTTGCGACCAAGCTATAACTTCCTGACTGATGTCTTGAGATGTTGCTTCAATATATCCACATACTTTTCCCCCTCATGATGCCATCTATATTGTGAAGTGCACCAGTCCCTGCTGCAGCAAAGCACCCCCACAACATGATGCTGCCACCCTCGTGCTTCACGGTTGGGATGGTGTTCTTCGGCTTGCAAGCCTCCCCCTTTTTCCTCCAAACATAAAGATGGTCATTATGGCCAAACAGTTCTATTTTTGTTTCATCAGACCAGAGGACATTTCTCCAAAAAGTTTGATCTTTGTCCCCATGTGCAGTTGCAAACTGTAGTCTGACTTTTT
>NW_027007380.1:69367-79367 GCF_036934945.1 Oncorhynchus masou masou | reverse complement strand
ACACACACACACACACACACACACACACACACACACACACACACACACACACACACACACACACACACACACACACACACACACACACACACACACACACACACACACACACACACACACACACACACAGTTACATGTTTGTTTTACTATTGAGAATGGTTACATTTCTCCTGCCCATTCGCTCATCTTTTTACAGAAAAAGTGACGGGGAGGGTGCGTTGTTATTGTGTCAACTGCTAATTGCCCCTTTATTATAATAATGACATACATATACTGTATATATAATACATTTATCCAAAGCGACTTACATTAGTGCGTGCGTACGTTATGCCAATGGGTTGCCATGCCAATGGGTTGCCCCGGGAACCAAACGAATAATCTTGGAGTTGCAAAGCGCGTTGTTCTACAATCTGAACCGTATAAGATGTACGTTCCAGTTAGTGTATTTCTACGTGTCTGAATGCCCCGTGTGGGTTAGCGTATGGTGTGGCAGTAATCTTTGCCCTGCAGACGAGGTTGTGATGGGATCAGGAGAGCTGGTTATAATCTGGGCTCTGGTATGACCACTACTGCTCACACTGCTGACAACAGACATGTGCTTCTTCTGAGAAAAGCCTCCTACAAACCCACAATGAAATAGGCCTGGAAACACACACACACACACACACACACACACACACACACACACACACACACACACACACACACACACACACACACACAGTCTTGCTCTTTCTCTCTCTCCTACTCTTTCTCTTACACACACACACTCTCAGAATGTCACTGAACTGGAGTAACCCTCTTTTAAGGTGAGGCCATACCTCTCAGCCAATCACAACGCACCCAGAATCAGGCAGTGTGCCGTGAGCCAATCAACCAGTTTGTGTTTTTTCTCCCTTCTTTCAATCTTTTGAAATACTATTTCATGAGAATAACTCAACGTCCCAGAGGCGGAAGTGGAAAATGGCTGTCAGCTTTGCGGACGGTCATACCACCTTTTGTCTGAGCCCTCTTATCCAGGCTCCTATCTCCTGGGATGGATTGGCTCTGGCTCTGGCTCTGCAGCGGGCAACTATTGACTCGTCAACCAGACATTCATAGACACACAGACAACACACAAAGAGGATATCCCACCATGTCTAACTGATAACCCTCCAAACACTCCTAACCCTCCGAACCCTCCGAACCCTCCGAACCCTCCGAACCCTCCCAACACATCTAACCCTCCTAACCCTCCTAACCCTCCTAATACATCTAACCCTCATAACCCTCCCAACACATCTAACCCTCCTAACCCTCCTAACCCTCCCAACACATCTAACCCTCCTAACCCTCCCAACACATCTAACCCTCCTAACCCTCCAAACACATCGAACCCTCCTAAACCTCCTAACCTGTCTAACCCTCCTAACCTTCCTAACACTTATAACCCTCTCAACACTCCTACCCCTCCTAACACTTATAACCTTCCTAACCCTCCTAACACATGTAACCCTCCTAACCCTCCTAACCCCCCTAACACATCTAACCCTCTTAACGCTCCTATCATATCTAACCCTCCTAACCCTCTCAACACTCCTAACCCTCCTAACCCTCTCAACACTCTTAACCCTCCTAACCCTCCTAACCTGTCTAACCCTCCTATCACATGGAACCCTCCGAACCCATCTAACCCTCCTAACCCTCCCAACACATCGAACCCTCCTAAACCTCCTAACCTGTCTAACCCTCCTAACACTTATAACCCTCTTAACCTTCCCATCACATCTCACCCTCTTAACCCTCCTTACCCTCCCAACACATCTAAACTTCCTATCACATCAAACGCTACTAACACTCTCAACACTCCTAACCCTCCTAACCCTCCTAACCCTCCTAACACTTATAACCCTCCTAACCCTCCTAACACATCTAACCCTCCTTACCCTCCCAACACATCTAAATATCCTATCACATCTAACCCTCCTAAACCACTCAACACTCCTAACACTCCTAAAACCAACATCATACCATATCCCTCTACCACAACATCATACCATATCCCTCTACCACAACATCATACCATATCCCTCTACCACAACATCATACCATATCCCCCCTGTACCCCAACATCACACCATATCCCTGTACCACAACATCATACCATATCCCTCTACCACAACATCATACCATATCCCCCCTGTACCACAACATCACACCATATCCCTGTACCACAACTTCATACCATATCCCCCCTGTACCCCAACATCATACCATTTCCCCCCTGTACCACAACATCATACCATATCCCTCTACCACAATATCATACCATATCCCCCTGTACCACAACATCACACCATATCCCTGTACCACAACTTCATACCATATCCCCCCTGTACCCCAACATCATACCATTTCCCCCCTGTACCACAACATCATACCATATCCCTCTACCACAATATCATACCATATCCCCCCTGTACCACAACATCACACCATATCCCTGTACCACAACATCATACCAGATCCCCCCTCTACCACAACATCATACCATATCCCTGTACCCCAACATCATACCATATCCCCCCTCTACCACAACATCATACCATATCCCTGTACCCCAACATCATACCATATCCCCCCTCTACCACAACATCATACCATATCCATGTACCCCAACATCATACCATATCCCCCCTCTACTACAACATCATACCATATCCCTGTACCACAACATCATACCATATCCCCCTGTACCACAACATCATACCATATCCCCCCTGTACCACAACATCACACCATATCCCCCCTGTACCACAACATCATACCATTTCCCCCCTGTACCCCAACATCATACCATATCCCCCCTGTACCACAACATCATACCATTTCCCCCCTGTACCCCAACATCATACCATATTCCCCTGTACCACAACATCATACCATTTCCCCCCTGTACCACAACATCATACCATATCCCCCCTGTACCACAACATCATACCATATCCCCCTGTACCACAATATCATACCATATCCCCCCTGTACCACAACATCATACCATATCCCGGTACCACAACATCATACCATATCCCCCTGTACCCCAACATCATACCATATTCCCCTGTACCACAACATCATACCATATCCCCCCTCTGCCACAACATCATACCATATCCCTGTACCACATCATCATACCATATCCCTGTACCACATTATCACACCATATCCCCCCTGTACCACAACATCATACCATATCCCCCTGTACCACAACATCATACCATATCCCCCTGTACCACAACATCATACCATATCCCCCTGTACCACAACATCATACCATATCCCCCTGTACCACAACATCATACCATATCCCTGTACCCCAACATCATACCATACCCCCTGTACCACAACATCATACCATATCCCCTTGTACCACAACATCATACCATATCCCCCTCTAGCACAACATCACACCATATCCCCTGTACCACAACATCATACCATATCCCCCTCTACCACAACATCATACCATATCCCCCTTGTACCACAACATCATACCATATCCCCCCTCTGCCACAACATCATACCATATCCCTGTACCACATCATCATACCATATCCCTGTACCACATTATCACACCATATCCCCCTGTACCACAACATCATACCATATCCCCCCTGTACCACAACATCATACCATATCCCCCTGTACCACAACATCATACCATATCCCCCCTGTACCACAACATCATACCATATCCCCCCTGTACCACAACATCATACCATATCCCTGTACCCCAACATCATACCATACCCCCCCTGTACCACAACATCATACCATATCCCCTTGTACCACAACATCATACCATATCCCCCCTCTAGCACAACATCACACCATATCCCCCCTGTACCACAACATCATACCATATCCCCCTGTACCCATTTACATTTACATTTAAGTCATTTAGCAGACGACATCACACCATATCCCCCCTGTACCACAATATCACACCATATCCCCCTGTACCCCAACATCATACCATATCCCTCTACCACAATATCATACCATATCCCCCCTCTACCACAACATCACACCATATCCCCCTCTACCACAACATCATACCATATCCCTCTACCACAACATCATACCATATTCCCCTTGTACCCCAACATCATAACATATCCCCCTATACCACAACATCACACCATATCCCCCTGTACCACAACATCATACCATATCCCCCCTGTACCACAACATCACACAATATCCCCCTGTACCCCAACATCATACCATATCCCCCTTGTACCACAACATCATACCATATCCCCCCTGTAGCCCAACATCATACCATATCCCTCCTGTACCCCAACATCATACCATATTCCCCTGTACCACAACATCATACCATTTCCCCCCTGTACCCCAACATCATACCATATCCCCCCTGTACCACAATATCATACCATATCCCCCCTGTACCACAACATCATACCATATCCCTGTACCCCAACATCATACCATTTCCCCCTGTACCACAACATCATACCATATCCCCCCTCTGCCACAACATCATACCATATCCCTGTACCACATCATCATACCATATCCCTGTACCACATTATCACACCATATCCCCCCTGTACCACAACATCATACCATATCCCCCCTGTACCACAACATCATACCATATTCCCCTGTACCACAACATCATAACATATCCCTGTACCACAACATCATGCCATATCCCTGTACCCCAACATCATACCATATCCCCCTGTACCACAACATCATACCATATCCCCCCTCTGCCACAACATCATACCATATCCCTGTACCACATCATCATACCATATCCATGTACCACATTATCACACCATATCCCCCCTGTACCACAACATCATACCATATCCCCCCTGTACCACAACATCATACCATATCCCCCTGTACCACAACATCATACCATATCCCCCCTGTACCACAACATCATACCATATCCCCCCCTTTACCACAACATCATACCATATCCCTGTACCACAACATCATAACATATCCCCCCTGTACCACAACATCTTACCATACCCCCCCTGTACCACAACATCATACCATATCCCCCTGTACCACAACATCATACCATATCCCCCTCTACCACAACATCACACCATATCCCCCTGTACCACAACATCTTACCATATCCCCTGTACCCCAACATCATACCATATCCCCCTGTACCACAACATCATACCATATCCCCTTGTACCCCAACATCAAACCATATCCCCCTGTACCACAACATCACACCATATCCCCCCTGTACCACAACATCACACCATATCCCCCTGTACCCCAACATCATACCATATCCCTCTACCACAATATCATACCATATCCCCCTCTACCACAACATCACACCATATCCCCCTCTACCACAACATCACACCATATCCCCCTGTACCACAACATCATACCATATCCCCCCTGTACCACAACATCATACCATATCCCTGTACCCCAACATCATACCATATCCCCCCTGTACCACAACATCATACCATATCCCCCCTGTACCACAACATCATACCATATCCCCCCTGTACCACAACATCACACCATATCCCCCTGTACCACAACATCATACCATATCCCCCTCTACCACAACATCACACCATATCCCCCTGTACCACAACATCATACCATATCCCACCTGTACCACAACATCATACCATATCCCCCTCTACCACAACATCACACCATATCCCCCCTGTACCACACCATCATACCATATCCCCTGTACCACAACATCATACCATATCCCCCTGTACCACAACATCATACCATATCCCCCTCTACCACAACATCACACCATATCCCCCCCCTGTACGACAACATCATACCATCCCCCCTGTACCACAACATCATACCATATCCCTCTACCACAATATCATACCATATCCCACCTGTACCACAACATCATACCATATCCCCCTCTACCACAACATCACACCATATCCCCCCTGTACCACACCATCATGCCATATCCCCCTGTACCACAACATCATACCATACCCCCATCTACCACAACATCACACCATATCCCCCTGTACCACAACATCATACCATTTCCCCCCTGTACCACATCATCATACCATATCCCCCTGTACCCCAACATCATACCATATCCCCCCTGTACCCCAACATCACACCATATCCCCCTGTACCACAACATCATACCATATCCCCCTGTACCCCAACATCATACCATATCCCCCCTCTACCACAACATCACACCATATCCCCCTGTACCCCAACATCACACCATATCCCCCCTCTACCACAACATCACACCATATCCCCCCTGTACCACAACATCACACCATATCCCCCTGTACCCCAACATCATACCATATCCCTCTACCACAACATCATACCATATCACCCCTGTACCCCAACATCACACCATATCCCCCTGTACCCCAACATCATACCATATCCCCCTGTACCCCAACATCATACCATATCCCCCCTGTACCCCAACATCACACCATATCCCTGTACCCCAACATCATACCATTTCCCTGTACCACAACATCATACCATATCCCCCCTGTACCACAACATCATACCATATCCCCCTGTACCACAACATCATACCATATCCCCCCTGTACCACAACATCACACCATATCCCCCTGTACCACAACATCATACCATATCCCCCCTCTACCACAACATCACACCATATCCCCCCTGTACCACAACATCATACCATATCCCACCTGTACCACAACATCATACCATATCCCCCTCTACCACAACATCACACCATATCCCCCTGTACCACACCATCATACCATATCCCCCTGTACCACAACATCATACCATATCCCCCCTGTACCACAACATCATACCATATCCCCCTCTACCACAACATCACACCAAATCCCCCTGTACCACAACATCATACCACATCCCCCTGTACCCCAACATCATACCATATCCCTCTACCACAATATCATACCATATCCCCCCTCTACCACAACATCACACCATATCCCCCCTCTACCACAACATCACACCATATCCCCCTGTACCACAACATCATACCATATCCCCCCTGTACCACAACATCATACCATATCCCTGTACCCCAACATCATACCATATCCCCCTGTACCACAACATCATACCATATCCCCCTGTACCACAACATCATACCATATCCCCCTGTACCACAACATCACACCATATCCCCCTGTACCACAACATCATACCATATCCCCCCTCTACCACAACATCACACCATATCCCCACTGTACCACAACATCATACCATATCCCACCTGTACCACAACATCATACCATATCCCCCCTCTACCACAACATCACACCATATCCCCCCCCTGTACCACACCATCATACCATATCCCCCTGTACCACAACATCATACCATATCCCCCTGTACCACAACATCATACCATATCCCCCCTCTACCACAACATCACACCATATCCCCCCTGTACCACAACATCATACCACATCCCCCCCTGTACCACAACATCATACCATATCCCTCTACCACAATATCATACCATATCCCACCTGTACCACAACATCATACCATATCCCCCTCTACCACAACATCACACCATATCCCCCCTGTACCACACCATCATACCATATCCCCCTGTACCACAACATCATACCATATCCCCCCTGTACCACAACATCATACCATATCCCCCCTCTACCACAACATCACACCATATCCCCCCTGTACCACACCATCATACCATATCCCCCTGTACCACAACATCATACCATACCCCCCTCTACTGCAACATCACACCATATCCCCCCCTGTACCACAACATCATACCATTTCCCCCCTGTACCACAACATCATACCATATCCCCCTACTACCACGACATCATACCATTTCCCCCTGTACCACATCATCATACCATATCCCCCTGTACCCCAACATCATACCATATCCCCCCTGTACCCCAACATCATACCATATCCCCCTGTACCCCAACATCATACCATATCCTGTACCCCAACATCATACCATTTCCCCCTGTACCACATCATCATACCATATCCCCCTGTACCCCAACATCATACCATATCCCCCCTGTACCCCAACATCACACCATATCCCCTGGGTACCACAACATCATACCATATCCCCCTGTACCCCAACATCACACCATATCCCCTCTACCACAACATCACACCATATCCCCCTGTACCCCAACATCACACCATATCCCCCTCTACCACAACATCACACCATATCCCCCCTGTACCACAACATCACACCATATCCCCCTGTACCCCAACATCATACCATATCCCTCTACCACAACATCATACCATATCCCCTGTACCCCAACATCACACCATATCCCCCTGTACCCCAACATCATACCATATCCCCTGTACCCCAACATCATACCATATCCCCCCTGTACCCCAACATCACACCATATCCCTGTACCCCAACATCATACCATATCCCTCTACCACAACATCATACCATTTCCCCCCTGTACCACAACATCATACCATATCCCCCTCTACCACAACATCACACCATATCCCCCCTGTACCACAACATCATACCATATCCCACCTGTACCACAACATCATACCATATCCCCCCTCTACCACAACATCACACCATATCCCCCCTGTACCACACCATCATACCATATCCCCCTGTACCACAACATCATACCATATCCCCCCTGTACCACAACATCATACCATATCCCCCTCTACCACAACATCACACCAAATCCCCTGTACCACAACATCATACCACATCCCCCCTGTACCACAACATCATACCATATCCCTCTACCACAATATCATACCATATCCCACCTGTACCACAACATCATACCATATCCCCCTCTACCACAACATCACACCATATCCCCTGTACCACACCATCATACCATATCCCCCTGTACCACAACATCATACCATATCCCCCTGTACCACAACATCATACCATACCCCCCTCTACCACAACATCACACCATATCCCCCCTGTACCACAACATCATACCATATCCCCCCTGTACCACAACATCACACCATATCCCCCTCTACCACAACATCATACCATATCCCCTGTACCACAACATCATACCATACCCCCTCTACCACAACATCACACCATATCCCCCTGTACCACAACATCATACCATATCCCCCCTCTACCACAACATCACACCATATCCCCCTTGTACCACAACATCATACCATATCCCCCTGTACCCCAACATCATACCATATCCCCCTGTACCACAACATCATACCATATCCCCTGTACCCCAACATCATACCATATCCCCCTGTACCCCAAAATCACACCATATCCCTGTACCACAACATCATACCATATCCCCCTGTACCCCAACATCATTCCATATCCCCCTGTACCACAACATCATACCATATCCCCCTCTACCACAACATCACACCATATCCCCCTGTACCCACAACATCACACCATATCCCCCCTGTACCCCAACATCATACCATATCCCTCTACCACAACATCATACCATATCCCCCCTGTACCCCAACATCACACCATATCCCCCTGTACCCCAACATCATACCATATCCCCCCTGTACCCCAACATCATACCATATCCCCCCTGTACCCCAACATCACACCATATCCCTGTACCCCAACATCATACCATATCCCTGTACCACAACATCATACCATATCCCCCCTGTACCACAACATCATACCATATCCTGTATGGTATGATGTTGTGTACGAACTGTACCAGTTGTTCCATGGTCATGTGACCTGTGCAGGAAGTGTTACCGCGAGGTCCTCCACTGTACTAGTTGTACCATGGTCATGTGACCGGTGCAGGAAGTGTTACCACGAGGTCCTCCACTGTACCACTTGTTCCATGGTCATGTGACCTGTGTAGGTCCTATGGAAGAGGATGGCTGTCTGAAAACATCAGTAGCTGTCAAATCCCATAGTTTC